>NW_003546296.1:2263-19127 GCF_000090795.2 Amphimedon queenslandica | reverse complement strand
TCAAATTTGGTGAGTACATTTCTTTTCTTTTTTCCTCACTCTCCCCCTCCCCCCCCCCTCTCTCTCTCTCTCGTTAGATGTTGAAGTTGATGTCCCTGAGTCTCTTGATATATCCAGTCTAAGAGGAGGAGGTATTCAACCAGGAGAAGTTGAACTACCTGAAGAAACCGGACCAGCACAACCTGAAGGTAATAGAACACACTCAATTTAATTTAAAAGATTTTTATGATAAATAACTTTGTAGTTGAGATTGATGAAGGTGTGTTGTCACAATTAGCCGGAATGGGGTTTGACATTGAAGGCTGCAAGCGTGCCATATACCACACTAAGAACCAAGGCAGGTTCCCATACTCTCATATACTGGTACTGGAATGAATCTTGTGTGTTTATTTATAGGAATAGAACCAGCCATGAATTGGGTACTGGAACACATGGGAGACCCTGGTACGTGCCTTTACCAACAGACCAATGTAAATGTTATACTATTAATATTTTATTATTTTTAGATTTTACGGATCCATTTGTTCCTCCTGGTAGTGTCAAGTCAGCAGGGGGTGGGGCTGATAAAGGAGGTGGGGCCAGTGAGGACTCCATTGCTATTGTAATGTCACTGGGTTTCACTAGAGAACAAGCTATGAAAGCTTTGAAGGCTACAGTGAGTCAATTAATAATAATGTGATCAAATGATAAATAGTATATCAGTTTATGCGACCCGAATATTAATCATAGCTCAAAATTTTATCTATTTTTAAGTAAATACACAATCATTACAGTTACAATTTTAAAATGAATGGCTGTTGATTATACTTTTTATTATTGCTAGGATAATAATGTAGAGAGAGCTGCTGATTGGGTGTTCAGTCATATGGATGAACTACAACAAATGGAAGAAGGAGAAGGTGAAGAACCAATGGAAGAGGAACAGTTCAGTGATGGGTCTGGAAGTGAGTGTTGGTCTTTCAATAGCATTACACTTGAACCCCACATGTAATTCTCATTTCCATTAATTTCTAATATAGTATATGCATGATAAAAAGGAATAGAGTCTATTCCTTTTATCATGCATACTATACCTGCCAATAACCTTGCTAGTCCATTCTCTGGTTATGCAGCACCACCAGAGAATAAGCACCATCACCACCTAAACACTTCCATTCAAATTATGCTACCCACTTAACAGCAATTGCTTGATCGAAGAATTTATCTAGTCAAGTACATCAGCATTTAAATCAGTTGCAAATATTCTGTGAAGAAACCTGCTATCTTTTTTGTTCCCCCCCCCTTTCTCTCTCAGAGTACAGTCTAATAGCATTCATCAGTCATATGGGTACCTCAACAATGACTGGTCATTATGTGTGTCACATTAAGAAGGATGGGAAGTGGATCATATTTAATGACAACAAAGTAGCCGAGTCTGTGGCTCCACCTAAAGACCATGCCTATCTCTATTTCTACAAGAGAGAACATTAGAACACTGAGAGTGTATTACTATCAGTATCTGTTTTGTACTGTTATGTGGAGTTTAAATATTATTTGACTATAAAAAAGACAATAATGATCACAATAAAGCTATAAAGTATCAATCAAAAAACCCCACACAATTTAATAATTCAAGCATTAATAAAGCACAATCTCTAGTTTTGCATAATAAGAATACATTGCTAATATAATGAAACACGCTCAACTCAATTTTGTGTATCAAGTAGCGGTCTTTTCAATTCTTCAACAGCAGTAGTAATAACTGGTTGATTATTGCCTGGTAGCAGGTCATCTGATGTAACTGAAACATGGCGTTCATCATATTGTTGGGGATTTTCAATACGATCAGCAACCCAATCATTATCTAGTGGCAAATAAGCTTCTTCTTGATCATTAATAACCACTGGATTACTTCTCTTATGATAATGATAACATGATTTTGTTATTTTGTATACCTTGTAGATTATATAACCTGGTATAATAATGACAAAAGCTAGGCCATTTAATACTGGTATTGCATACAAATAAGTAAACCTTTAATCCCAATGAAGAAGAATACTAAGACTGCTTACATATCCAATACCAGAAACTACAAACATAATTAAAAATTCAAAAAAATTATGAATATTTCTTCGAAAGGGGCGAAAAATGATAAGAGTTACCGCAAGTAAAAATGAACAAAAAGCTTGAGAGATTGGTATGCAATATACAAAGAAATAAGACATTATGAACTGAATTAAAATGATTATTCTTGCCAGTAGGTATAGTCCAGCCATGAAACGATAATCATAAGTATTCTCAGTTCCATTCTTATAAGGACCAGTAAACACATCACCTAGTGATATCAGTAGCTGCTTCCTCAAATGTAAACAATCCAATAACTTTTGAAACCATTTGAATCGATAAAACAATATATAAAGGGTTGGTAGGACGATCAAAAACAATAAAACTATAAAAGCAATAAAACCAGCAAAGCCATGCCACCCTTGAAAATACTCTTGATTTGTATCATAATAGAATGTAACATTATTATTGTCTAAAATATTAAAGCTCAATATTTTAAACGAAGTGGCAGCTAATTGAGTGAAGCAGAGTATATATATTGATGCTATAGAGTGAGTAAAAGATGGTTCAATGCCAGTCATACTCCAGAAACGAGCCATGCAACGATGAAATGGTCTAGTAATAAATACTACACACTTGAAACCTTTATCATACAATGTCATCCAGCCATAGAGTAAGAGGAGGAGGAACAATGGATAGAGTCCTATCCCATACCAAAAGGAAATTGCTCCTAATGGTGACATGTGATGTGATATACATAATGGATAATTAAATAGAAATGGAGTTAAGTCTAAATTGAAGATATAGCATGGAATAGCACTTAAGTGTTGTAATATTGTGAAAGCAAGATGAAGTGTATTATCCTTAACAGGGCTATTAAGGCCATTTATAGACAGAACGATTGCTATCAATTGAGAATAGAATACCAGAGCATTTATTGATCCATTGGTTAGTTGTATATTGAATATTATTATTAAAATTACCATTAGTGTCACTGGTACTAGCTCTACTCCAATAAACAATACGATTCCATATTTCAATGGTTCTGTACAGTTAATGCAAGTTAATCTGTTAATGGGTACTCCAGTATCATTTGTACAAATTGATAAACATTGATCTGTACTGTCATCATAACAGCATTCACCATAGCAAAATAAGCATTCAATGTCATAATCATCATCACTGTAATGATATGTAAATGGCAGCTTATGCTTAAAAGTATCATTACAAAATTGTGTCTGTGCATTCCCCATTAATTAATAAACGATAGGGGCCACATGTAGCACTCACATTTACTGTCACTGTAGTATTAATGCTGATTAGACCAAGTGTTTCAATGTATACTGTTGTTTCAATTGGGTCAGCATTAATACTGCTATTGAAACACTTGTCAAATTGATAGTAATAATACTGGTATGGACTGGAAGCAGGTTCATGGATGCTTGCATTGCGGTAACAAGAGTTGTTAACACATAGTTTTATATTATTTTTCCAGTCATATGTTTTCATATTACAGTTATCAGTCACAGAAACTGTGAACTGAGGATACTCACATTGACAGTATTGGTAATTATATGGATTTTGGCATTGATGGGTTACATAATAATTAGAGTCATAGCATTGTAGAGGGAGATTTATAAAGTGAGCACTCAAAGTCAGATTATTGCAAATCTCTTGTTGTAGTTGATTATGTGTAGTAATATTAAAGGATGATTCAGTACATGTAAGAGGAACATTGTTACAATTATAAAGACTAACACATTCAAATACAATATACCTCAACCAGTTATATGAAGAAGACGAAACATGTAGACGCGTGATACTAACCTCTTCATATCTACTACCATCCCTCATACCAATAATACTCACATTATTCCTCAGTAGCTGTGCCTCTAGTAGACTAGTAGTGTCTAGTGTATATGTACCAGGAGACAGGTTGATAAGGATACCTGATGAACAGTTGTATTGTAGAGTAGCAGTTCCTTGTATAGCTAGATCAATAGTAGCACAAGGTGTTTGAACTCCTCCAGTCCAACAAGAGGTATTGTTGATACCATGAGATGAACTGACATAGATCCTACACTCCAAACCAGCAGCAGAATATACTAGAACAAGAGAAAGAAGAGAGACAAGAACCACTTTAGGTAGCATCATTCCACCAGATGATTTCTAACTCTTCAGGCTAAACTAGTGCTTTATATACTGTTCATTCTAAACAGGAAATACATGTACCATAATTGATTAAAATTTAATTTTGGTATATTCCTAACAGTAATGACAAGTGATCTTTGTACAATATTCATATATCACAACTGTCAACCCATTTGTTCATGTTGTACCTGACTGGGACAGTTTGACTGCAGTAACAGTTCTTATTGTTTAAGGTGCATTCTTGACAGTATATTGACAAGTGATCTTTGTACAATTTGTATCACTACTGTCAACCATGTTATACCTGACTGGGACAGTTGACTGTACACCAAACAGCTATTGTTTAAGGTAGATTCCTGACAGTATTGATAAGTGATCTTGGTACGATAATGTATCATAACTGTTAACCCATTCCTTCATGTTGTACCTGACTGGGACAGTTTGACTGCAATAACAGTACGTGATCATCAATAGGCCATACCATCAAAAACAATAACATACCATTAGAGTGGTATGTTATTGTTCTTTATGCATTAAGTGTTTTTCGTGTCGATTTTAACTTTATTAAAAATAATAATTAATATAAGAAAAGCTAATAACAAAACTTAACTAATCAAAAATAATAATAATAATATATCTAACGTCTTAACTTTACAGTACTCACAACTCTTTATCACGCCTACTCAATTGGACTCATGTCCGTATCTATAGCAACGCAATTATAAGCCGCATAGCGCAGTTTAGAGGCAGCCTGTTCCACCGTGGTATAAGAAGGAAGATAGAGAGCATTAGAACAGGTAGCAGAAGTGGGTAGAGATGAAGGACCTGTATCTGCTGAATCAATGTAAATGGTGGTTGGTAACCTTCTCCTGCCGGTTATGAATCGGATGAATCTTGATCTTTCCTCGTTAGTAAATCCTTCCAAAGCTTCCCACATAACCTTCACATTGGAAGATGTAGGAGAAAGATCGCTGTCATATTTTGCTGATTTTTTAAGCTCTTCTATAGATATCTCGGGACTGCCGCAAACTTTGACCTCAAGTTCCTGCCAGGTGAGAAGAGCCAGGACCTGCTGAGGGACGACTTGAGTGAGTCCTTCCTTAATGGCCGATATCTGAGCCTGGCTCTCACTCATTCTCACCTTCTTAACGAGACGACAGTACTCCAATCGATCCTCATACGTCACGTAACGGTCCTCTCCGCCGGGAAGGAGGGGGACCGTCTTTCCGTTACTAAGGACAGTCGTGAAGTTAAGAACTTCAGCAAATGTTGAATCAAATATGGACGCCTCCATTGTCTCTATGGAGTCTATAAGTTTAACTTCAGCGGAATCAACGGACACGAAATCCCTTGTCCAAGTGACAGGCTCCCCCACCAGCTGCTTCCAAATAAACTGAGGGAGAGAGAGTACCAGTATCTCTTGACTGCGGAACGTTCCCCCCATTAGCTGACCCACAAAAGAATACTTTGCAAACTGCTCACAGGAAGGATTAGGAGTGTAAGCGTCACGGTACACGTTGGAGGAGTCCTGACTTTGGTTGGGACTTCGTATAAATAAAGGAAGAGAGACATCGACGTCTAAAGATGGCGGACACAACTCTTCAGCGATATCAGAGAGAGAGTCCCTAAAACCCCCTCCCTGGTCAATGACGCCCTCTTGAAGGAACTTACACTCCCACCACTGGGTCCAGTGCCCCGCCCACCTGAAATTATACTCCGAAGGTTTGGTGTGTTTCTTAAGCTCAGACATCAGCTGGTTAAAGACCGTCTTCTTCTGTTCTGGGTCTATGGTGGGATCCTCCCTGTGTTGTTTGGCTGCTATTCGGTTTATGTACACAACTGGCATATCAGAAGGAGGTTTTTCGGTTGTTTTCTGCAGCAGCTGCTCAATGAGGGCATTACGAGAGCTACATAAAGGCCAGAGTTGCCTTAGGGATGTCACGGCCCCCAGACCCCCGCGAGAATACTGCCACTGTGGTAGTATATACGAGAGATCCTTATCAATGAGACTGGCCACTCTTTTAAGAAGGATAGAGCGATGGAAGAGCTGGCGTGGTGTAAAGGAGTCGAGTTTTGGCCAACGAGAGGTGGACTCAGAAGTAAAGATATCCTCACAGACATTCTCAGACTCTGGTATTATCATGCAGGCAGTTTGACAGACCAGCTTGATACCGTGTATGCGTGTGTCAATGCCTCCTTGATAACAAGCCTTAATGCAAACTTCAATGACTGAGTAATAGGTGGAGAGAGGAAATGGGAATAATTCAAGCTCCCTTTTAGAGAAATCTGATGGGCTGAAGGTTCTTTGTGATATTGTTTCGCGGTTTGATTCCGTTCCGGCTTTAACGACTACCCTACGTGGGAGGTAGCTGCTGTCATCAGGATCAACGAGGAGAGAGAACTTTTGGACCACCACGCCGGGTTTCATGAAGAACTTGAGCCAGTGGGAGCCTTGATCACCGTCTGATTCCCAGGTAGAGTCAAAGTCTTGATCCATCAGGTTGACAATCTCTGACTATAAAAGAAGAGGAAAGGAGAGTGAGTAACATCAATGAACATGTGTATATTTTTAAAATGGCCGTAAGTTTAATTCGGAATCAGCTCAAACTTGCTACACAGCATAAGTACATCAATATGTATCAGAAAATGTAATAAAAATTGGGGGTAATTTTTTGGCCATTTTTCGGAAAAAACCATGGGCTATAGTACAGGGATTTTTTTCAGATTTAGGCCTATTTTTTAAAATGGCCGTAACTTGAAAAATTGAAGTCAGAATCAGCTCAAACTTGCTACACAGCATAAGTACATCAATATGTATCAGAAAATGTAATAAAAATTGGGGGTAATTTTTTGGCCATTTTTCGGAAAAAACCATGGGCTATAGTACAGGGATTTTTTTCAGATTTTGGCCTATTTTTTTAAATGGCCGTAACTTGAAAAATTTAAGTCGGAATCAGCTCAAACTTGCTACACAGCATAAGTACATCAATATGTATCAGAAAATGTAATAAAAATTGAGGGTGATTTTTTGGCCATTTTTCGAAAAAAACCATGGGCTATAGTACAGGGATTTTTTCAGATTTTGGCCTATTTTTAAAAATGGCCGTAACTTGAAAAATTTAAGTCGGAATCAGCTCAAACTTGCTACACAGCATAAGTACATCAATATGTATCAGAAAATGTAATAAAAATTGAGGGTGATTTTTTGGCCATTTTTCGGAAAAAACCATGGGCTATAGTACAGGGATTTTTTCAGAAATTGGCTCATTTTTAAAAAATGGCCGTAACTTGAAAAATTTAAGTCGGAATCAGCTCAAACTTGCTACACAGCATAAGTACATCAATATGTATCAGAAAATGTAATAACACTAAATTTGGGATAATTTTTTAGCCATTTTTGGTAGTCTAGTCAATACCTCAGCACTTGATGCTTCAATCTTAACTAAATATTCACTTCCTTGTGCCGTCACATCGGAATTAAACTTGCTATTATTCTTCACAAGAAACTTTGCTAGTTCCTCATCAGCCTCCAGAGTCCAGCCAGGCAGAGGGTTCTGAAGGAGTGCAATGAGTTCCTCGTCTCCGTCAAGAGTAGGCTCCGCCCTTGAGAGTTGGAGCGAGCAGCACTGTTCAACTGCATCCATCCACGACTGAATATCCTTTTCATTTGATTTCGTTATTTTGAATTTAGTCTGAAGAGAAAGGAGAGAGAGTGGATAATCAGGACATCGTGTACTTTATATAAAATAAAAAATATATATATACACATTATTTATTTATAACGTGGTATAGAATATGAAACCAGACTTCAAGGTGTCAAAATTAAATCCATCTAACAAGAAAAATCGTCACCTTGATACTCCTCTCATTAGGCTGGACCAATATCCAGTTGTTTTCAAATGGCTTGATAGTCTGGAACCATCCACCGTCTTTATTAAAACAAGGAAATCCTTTGACAGTCAGGAGGTGTGTCTTAGCCGCCATTAGTTTGTTTAGGACAGGACTCTTGAGGTCTGGCTTCTCGTGTAGCTCTACCTGCTCCCCCGAGAGTTTATCCGGTTGGCATTCAAGAGTTAGTTGTGTAGGAACGTAGCAGAGTGGCTTAGGGAGGCTCTCCCCTCTCTGCATGGCCTCCACAGCTTGTACAAGACATCTTATTCGACCAAGACGTGTTCGAACTGGATCCGCCATTTTTTCTTTATTGGCCACGCCTTTCTTAGTATCCTGATCTCCGCTCGTGTTTGGATACTTGATTGTATTATTATTAGGATACTTATACCACGTGTGTCATCGTGTGCAACTATCTAATCTATGAGTCCTTATGAAAATGGGCGTTTAAGTCAAAGCCTGCTGCTAGGACTGGAACAAAGGAATTAGAAAAGAGAAGTAACTTGGTAAAAGTTAGTTGCAGCAATAGGTCTAATTCTCTTCTACATGTACACTGTGCACTTAACTGGATTCTATCTACCTACTAGTCTAGATTAGTCTTATGTCTTATTTCTTTCATATTTTACTGATAACAAAATCATTCAACCTAAAGCTGAACCAATCTCTTTTCTTGACTTTTTGACACTGTGTAGTCTGCAGCTTCCTTTGTGTGAACCCATATATCTGCTGTGTGTAGTTACTGGTTGACCATATGACCACACCTGCAACTTCTCTGTCATCTGATATTCTCAACAGTGGCCAGATGTTAGGGCTCTCCTTCTTTGCTGCTTTTCTACTGCTAATACAACATGGAAAGGGTCAAAATCCTAGCAATCTACCATCTAATGGTGAGACAATGTCAATGGGAAGTAAAAAGTTTGCTAACATGAGTTTTACAATTGGCAGGTGTTCAACTTTATCTACCTTTTCAGGACAAGATAATACCTAATTACTCAATGATAGATGCTATGCAGTTTTATGATATAGATAAAAATAATGATCCAGACAATACCAATGATGCTTTGTGGTGTCAGAGTGCTAATAATCGCTCTAACATTGGAGTGTGGTATTACCCTAATGGAACTGAAGTTCCATTGTTTCATGGAAATTTTGACAACGTTTCAGCTCCCAGACCAGTGTTCACTAAAAGATATAAAGGTCAAATTGCTCTAGCACGAAAACTGAGCATAGCTGGCTTTGAGGGTTTGTACAAGTGTGTCATTCCTGATGAGAATGAGGTCTATCAAACACTGGTGGTTGGAGCGTATAGGACTTCAACATATAATCAGAATGGTGGGTATGGTATACTGTGTTGTATTTCCTTAATATTCCTTTTGTATGTCTCCAGATGGTCCAGATGTTGACTCCTTTATGAAGTTCTCTCTTCTCTCTGCAAACAGATTAGCTACTCCTTCTGTCTTTAGTCTCAGTTTTAGAGTATACGATAGTCCCCCTACTACCGTCAATTGTACAGTGAATGGGAGTAGAATATCTATTGATGATCTGTCTCGTGTGGTAATGAGTGGCTCAGCATCTGTTACTAATGTGATAGTAACATTGAAATCAAGAGAAGCTGGTAACTATCAGTGCACTGTATCTAATGAGAGAGTATCTAATGGGACTATTAATGGTATTACTGCAATGGCCAACACTTCATCATTGTACATTAACGGTAAGTGCTTTAAGAGTAGAAATATAGACTTTCCAAAGTCTAAATGGCTATATCCCATGGGACGTGGATAGGGCTTTGATCACACCACTTTTCATTAGCTGATATTTTCTAGTAATTAGCAATAGAGCATGGCATCTGTATTTAACATATGTTTACTATTGACTAGCCAAAGTGATGATAGGCCACTGCTTCAAAGCAAACCATCTTAGATTAGACATGTATACACCCACTCACTATCTTTTTTCTACCTTTAGTATCTGGTATGCCTACTGGCTTAAAAACTGTGAGACTAAACAGTAGTCTAACTCATCTAAGGCTCCTGTGGTCTCATGTACAAGGAGCAGCTGGTTACGAAGTATTCTGCGAGCATTTAAACAATAGGAGCATCTCAAATACGACCACTCCTTCAGTTACCATTACATCTGACCTCAGCCTTTCAGCTACATACACTTTCTATGTCATGTCTTACAGCAACGGAGCATCTCTGCCCAGCAATCCCAATGTAGCTACAGTGACACTAAGTGAGTGATGAGTAGTACTTATTTGATTATGATACGTGTGTTTACATTATCAGCTCATCCTTCGGTCGATGATCTGAGGCACAATAGCATTACTAGTACTAACATTGTACTATCATGGAGTCCTCCTACTGACGTGACACCAGCAAATTATACTATTTGTCGTAGATGTCATAGAGTTTGTGGATCAGTGGAGACTTTTATGAATTTTACTGCATCAGTTCCTCAACATAACTCAACCAATATCCTTCCTTATAGCAATTGTGCTTTTGATCTTATTGGATTGTACGGAAGTGAAGAGTATATTTTGAGCCGTAATTTTAATGCCACTACTTCCGCATCCAGTAACTTGCAACATATTAATTTTATTATTTTATTTTCTTTATAACAGGACCTACTTCACCAGTTGGTAACATTATCTTCTCGTCAGTCAGAGCTGAGTCCATGATTGTGTCTTGGGACGAAGTTCCTTGCTCTGGTAGAAACGGGCCAATCACTGGATATAGCCTGACATATACCAGCGTCACTTCAAACATTAGTTTTACTGTTAATATCACTAGTGGAGATAACAGAACACTCACACTCACTGGATTATTACCAAACACTGATTATACTGTGAGTATCAGTCCTTATAATTATGGCTTATTAGGACCAACTGAGATAGTCTCACACAGAACAGCTCAATCAAGTAAGTATTGAATTATAGTTTAAACTAAAGATGCATATTGTATAACTTTTATAGTCCCAGGTCCCATATCTAATCTGATACCGACTGATACTAATATTCAATTCATTAACATTTCATGGAATCCACCTGCAATCTCCAATGGACTCATTACAGTGTATGAAATTAGATATAGAGATCAGGATGATACTACCAAACCATATGCTACTATGAATACAACTACAACTCAACACTCAATCAGTGGATTGTTTCCTAATTCCACTTATGCTATTAGTGTGAGAGCATACACTGCCATTGGGCCAGGCCAATGGATTGATGATACTGTATTATCTACTGATGAAATACGTGAGATTTTTATATTATTTGTTCTTATTATTATTATTTTATTTTTAGCTGTTGTACATAATTTCTCTGTCACTTATCTCAATTCTACAGCGGTCAGTGTTAAGTGGGTTCCCAATGGAGCGACCTATTACAGGGTCTTCTATTACACTAGCAATTGTAAAGCACAGTTTGTCACTTATCCTGGCGATATCAGAGAAGCTGCAATAGGAGGATTCTGCAGCTGTCTTGAAAATGAATTCTCAATATCGGCAAGTTTTGAAATAAGTGGGAAAGTATTTGAAGGTAAAAAAAGTCCACCAGTTTTACCAGGTAATGATACTTTGATAGCTACTGTATAAACATTTGGTTATTACAATTGATAGTAAAACTAATCAGCAGTAGTTCTTCAAGTAGCACTGAACCAACAGCAACTTCTATAACTCAATCCACACCTGGAACAACAGCAGTTTCTGAAACTAACAGCACTTTAATGGCTGCAGTTGGACTGTGGGTGGCATTAATACTGCTTCTCCTTTCTCTGATCATTAACGTTGTACTAATGTTAGTGTTGATCTTATTGTGTAGAAGATTAGTTGCTACTAATCCAAGGTATAAAATAATAAAGCATTCTTAATATATCGTGTCTTCATAGAAAAGGAGTTGCTGCCACTATACAGTACCCTGAGATAAGGTAGTTTTATTATTAATTTTATCATTATTATAATTTATTTAGGGAATGTCGCGAAACTGATGATTACATTGAAATGAAAGCTAGTCCAGCATATGATAAAAAGTGAGTGTAGATGTATATTAATTCTTTCAATTTTCATTTTGTTTATTTATTTATAGCTTGAAAGTTGAGCCAGTTTATGAATCAACTGATGAAATAATATATGAAACCACTCGTTAGACTCTCATCATTTAACCTAATAATTTCTCCATAATCAGTGACACCTTCCCTTTTGAACACTTTCTTACTATTTTTGTTATGACCTTCTCTTATGTCACACCTGATTGTCATTTTGTTAATCAATATTCATAGTGAATGTGTTAATATGTGAATTGCACCAGAGAGACCACGTGTAACCTAATAATCCACAAAATCCCAAGGCATAATAATCAACATATATTAATAATAATACTAGTTTTTACTTACACGTAAGTACATGTAAGAGATTCAGTTTCAGTCTTGACAAGAGACCAGCTCGCATACAATCCATCAACCATTAACGCTGCAATTCTTGATGGACATTGATCAAGATTTCTACTGCAATGGACAATAGTACTAATGTAATCAGAACGACAAGTTTCGTTGTTATGATATGGTTGTACTGGGAATGGATTGGCTATCATTATAGTGTACCCAGCTAGCAAACGACCCGTTCGTCCATTGCCATCAGAGAAAGGATGAGTATCTACAAAATTCAATAATAACCACGCAGCAGCCTTGATTGCCATAACAAGCTTTTCTTTTCTTGATAAATTTAAATTGTGCATTTCTTGCATATGTTCATTATGACGATCAACAACAGTGTATAGCCTATCCTCAATTCTTTCAGGTGGTGTGTAGTAATACTTCTCTCCATCTGGTCTAATGGTGTATGTTACTGTCGTCCTTATCTCTCCAGCATTATCATGAAGCCCATCCATTAGTATCCTGTGTATGCTGCATATTTGCTGGACAGTGATCATTCCAGTTTCCTCCATTTCATGATGCATCTCCTCCAGCTTTTGAAGAGCTTTAAACGTATTCCAAGTTTCCTTATCTCTTTGGGCAGAAGGAGAGGACACACTTTCACAAACTGATTTGGTCTCTCCCTCTTCTTGTGTTCCTACACCTTCCCCAATATTAGTCTGGTGAACAAAATGAAAATCAGGGCTCCTCACGGCCCTCCCTTCATCTAGCTTCTCTAATATCTCTTCTAACAACTTGGAGGATGATTTGTTTTCTCCCTCCGCTCTCCATGGAGGCCTCTCTTCAATCTTAGAATGATTTAGCGTGCCAAACATTGCAGACAGAATGACTATATAATACTATATGCTTTCAACTGTCTGTCTGTCTTCAGTGTCTAGCTTCTTCGTTTCTAACTTTCTTTCAAAGATATTTTATGACGTCTAGGAGGTGCTCAAACCCACGTGTTTGCACGTTGCGCAATTCGCAGCCACTCCCACAAAAATGAGTTTCACAACTTTAAACTTACATAATATTCACCTTCTATTTAGTAGAAGGAGCATGAATATCATTTTAACCATGAGATAGGATTACTACCACTACCATTACATGAATATATTATGACAAAAACAACAATAACAATAATAATAATAATAATAAATTAACAATTGCAATTTTGGTTGACAAGACAGTGTGTGTGTGCATATAAGTTCAGTTCATGATAAATTCTTTGTTTCTTCAGCTACAAGTCTGTACATAAACTGGAAATAAAGTGCATTGTTACGCTGTCTCTCTCCTTCTTTGACCTCTTCTCTTAATGCCTCAATCTCTTGCCATAGCTAAGGAAGAGACATGAAGATGTACAAAGAGAAGACATGATGGAAGAAAATATGAATGCAATGTGACATGTACATGCACATAATCAATAAGATATAGTAAGAGCAGATAAGGGAATGGTTTAGTGTACTGGACATACTCTTTCGTTTTCATCAATAGTTTCCTTCAATGCAACTCTTCTCTTTTCTGCCATTACCTCCCAATAAACTGAAGGAGGTGGATCTGTCCATTATAAAGAAATAATGTCACCAAGAGAGAGAGAGGGAGAAGGAAGATAAAATAATATCACACAAGAAGAGTACCCACCATTGCAGCACAGCTGATAGTCTATGCTTTCCTCTGGCTCATGGGTTGCCGGTTCAGTTCTATCAGGAAGGTTATCAGTTTGAGTACCCTTTAGCGATAAACAAAGAACCAAATGAAATCAAATGTCTTTATGATTAGTTACTATAATACAATCCACCATTTTGTTTTATTCTGAGCATGTAAGCAAAATCCTTTACTAATACAGTGCATAACAAATTTCCCAGTTATTATTGATTAATTTCCATTAATCAAGACTCCGCCCACCAAAAATACCTTTTCGACTGTTTTTATTGGCTCCGTCTGTGTGGCGCTAGTCTCCTGTGGAACTCTCTCTATCTCAAAAACTCCTTCTTTATTTACAGTCACTGGTATTTCTGGTAGAAAAGGTGACATTGATCTTGCTATGCGGTCCGTCTTCTTTGCAATCTGTTGCTGTCGCTTTGGAGTTTTGCTTCCTCCCACTAGAACACTGGGATTGCTACAATGAGCCTGTAGTGGTGCTAGTGGCATCGGGTCCTCCTAGAAACCATCAAATTTAAAAAACATGCTCTTCTCGTACTTTTGGTCCTTTCTTTTGTTTTCTCTTCCCTCCTCCTCCTCCAGTGGGTTTACGGGATTCAGTGGCATCCTTTAAGCCAGAGATACTCTTTGTAGACCTTCTCCTGCTCATTCTTTTTTTCAGAAACCAGCAGTGAGTGTCCGAGTTGAGTGATCTACTTTTTCGCGCCAAATGAAAACAAACCTGCTGGGCGGGGGCTTACTACTACGCATGCGCACACTATTCTCCCGCAAAAAATAACAATGATTTTCATTATTTTTTTATTGAAAAATAAATTAAAATTACATCAACAAAACTCTACTGTCCATACTTATCAATTTTAAGCGTTGGGGGAAGGGCAGTCACCCTATCCCTCCAAGGCTTCTCCACCAGCACCATCTCCCCACAGTCCAACACTCCAGCATAAACAATATCACGATAATCCTTAACACAATGACTAGATAACTCTTTCATACTTAAAGACCGTTTCTTCCCGATCACCTCCTCCTCCTCTTTGTCCTCCTTATGCTTCCCTTTTGCTTCATATCTAACAAACAATAGTCTATCCCAATCATATATCATACACAGCCCATGAAGAGTAGGTAATGTGTTGAGGCCTAGGGTCATACTTAAACCTTTCCTTGAGCAAACCCGCATGGCTATATCCTTCAAGAAGGGTCTACCTAAACCCTTTAGCTCTGATTTCTTGAGGTTGAACTTGTAGAATTCCCGATCACCACTAGTAAAGATAAGGAGGGACTCTGACGAGGCAGTGAATGAGAGAGATGGAGGGTAGGTGTTGTCAAATCGAGGTAGTGTAGCAAAGAGTGTCCCATTTAATACATCGAATATCAGTACACGGTATTTCTCACTCATTGCCAGTAAGTACTTACCGTCAGGACTATACTTGAGTTTAATGTATAATCTGGTGGACATCTTTTTCTTTCTTATTTCCATGTCAGTAAATATAACACTGTCCTTAGTCACAGGAGAAGGAACTGATGCTATTTTAATTCCACCATCAGACGGACATACAGCAATACTAGTGTTACTATTAATAGAGTCGTTGTTACTAAATATAGCAACAGCTCGTGATGGCAGAAACTGAGTAGAGATACAGGTAACTTTTGGCTCCAAAGAGTACACCCAGAGCTTCTCGGGATCAGAAAAAGCAACTAGTCTCCCGTCATCAGATATTCCTGAACATACAATGTGCTGGGCCGATGGTGACTTTATTTCTAATAGAAGAACGGGCAGGCCACTAGCTTTGTATAGATCAGACTCCATTTCTTTATGAGTGATAAGACCACTCTTAGCCAATGCGTCTTTATCAGGTGAGCAGACAGTAGAAGACGAGTGATCAGTAGAAACAGACTGAGGCGTTATCTTCCATAGTTTTAACGAACGATTGTCGCAAAACAGAAGAATATTACCTAGCGGTGCTAACTGGAATCGCTCGTTCCAACTTGCAAACGGTGACTGTCTCAAACTCATTTCCTTCTCAAACTCCTCCACTTTATTGAAGCAGAGAACAGTGTCCACGCCCCCAGAACTAAGGACTCCATTCCTTGACACAGCAAGGGATCGGACATCATGAGTGTGTGGGCGTACGTCACATGCCTGCACCCAAAAGTAACCTCCGATCTCACCTTTCCCTCTCTTCTCCACTTTCTTCAGTCGGACAATCTTATGATCGACTCCGGCAGCAAAAAGAATATCCTCTTCGCTATTAACTGCTATTGTTAGCAGGTCGGCATTATGGAGGCTAAAAGACTGCTTAAGAGTTCCATACTTGCTGTTCCAGAAACTGATGCTACCCAGAGAAGAACCACTAACTATCGTATCATCACTTAAAAACTTTACGCTCCAGACAAGAGTGTTCTCCTCTTTGCTGTTCTTGTCCATTGTGATACGAAGGATTGATCTATTGGTCTCAGTGTCGAGGACTCTTAAGGTACTATCAGCACATCCCATGGCAATACGTGGGGCCGTGGGGTGCCAGGAGAGGGAGAGGATCCGTCCATCTTGTTTGACCAGAGTACGGAAGTAGATCAAAGCATCATAACTCAAATCATAAAGACAAACCTGTAATAAAAAAATAATAATCAGGACAGTCAATGAGTATGGGTAGCAAGCACAGTCATGAGATGCTGCCATTGACTCAAAGCTTCAGCATTATTTTGTACTCTAC
>NW_003546296.1:0-1896 GCF_000090795.2 Amphimedon queenslandica | reverse complement strand
TCATTAAATTAGTGCTATTACATTACTAGGCATGAGAATAAAGGATTATTTCCCCCTGTAAAGGAATGGATTTAACTGCAACTATGCCTCTAGTGACGTCACGTTTAGCCACACCCACTGACAGGAAGTAACCTGGCATGAAGGAAAAATAGGCATTTTTGAAGGCTCATATCTCAGTGAATAATTTTTTTCAGGCAATGGGAGTTGGAGCACATCATTAGTATGGTCAGGCAATCATATTAAGCAAATAAAAAAAATACCTCAAAAATGCATTGAACTTACCCTTTAAGAATGGAACTGAGCTATTACATATACCGTATAGCGCTTTATTTTCGAGGAGTTAAACATTCACTATTTTCGCGGTTAGCATGAAACTACGAAATTAAAGATCCGCTAAAATTTCTATTGCCATTAAAGGTGTGGCACTAACATTGCGAATCCGCAAAAATTATTTCCACAAAAAATTGATTTTTATTAATCCGCAAAATTTTAGCCCCACAAAATTAAAGCGCTATACGGTACTTTCTTTCTATGACTTACTACTACAACTGCCGACTGGATTGCCTTTATCTGCTCTGATGGCTAGACAATTAGGCAAGTAAAGCAATGCTTCGAGAAATAATGTGCTTAAATCCAAGATGAATTCAGCCACCATGATTGCTCTAACTTCAGTACTGCCGAAAAAAGCCCAAAATGAGAAGTACTTTACTGCTTTATTTTTCTTGATGTCAGGAAGCAAGTATGAAGTATAAAATAAGTATACAAGCAAGTATAAAATCAGTATAAAAATAATAAATCCACAATATTGTGGTGCGTGGGCGTGTTTATAGAGATTAACATTCTTTGCCCACGCAAATCAAAACATTGAAAACATGAGTTGATAGGCATGGCACCAGACTCTTATTCGATAAATTAGAGTCTGGCTAGCGAGACTAACTCAAGCCCAGGAAGTGATCACAGACCCCACCCAATAATTAACACAATGCAATGTAATATTGAGAAAAGTATGGCTGTACTTTCTGCATGAGTTATACAACCAACTTGGAGCTAAAGAGCTATGGCTGCTTTTTAAGTATCACAATAGATGCGACAAAAGGCTCAGGTGAATGCAAATAAACTTTATTTTTGCAGAGCAAAACTTTTGTGAGTTAGCACTACACCGTCAATGGCAATGAAAATTTTGTATAGCTTTAATTTTGCAACTATGAAAAATTTTGCTCTATTTCTACATTTAAATCAAACCATAAAATTATAGTTAATGTCTCACTCACTCAGCATTAACAATATTCACTAGGCCAATACAAAAACACTAAAAATAAATTGAAAAATAGCATAAAAAGAAATAGGTACATGTATAAAGCAATTTTGGTATACAACAAATCAGCAATGGATTTTAGACAAACAAACAGCACCAGCAAAATCAGATGTTAATGTTAATATCCTTCAGGTATGGTTTCTGAAGCAAGAGTATCATAGCAATCAAAGTTACCATTATCATACAATTCAGGCCTGTCATCAGATACTTTAGATGCTTCAGAAGACATAATCAAATTAAGAAGACGGCGAACTTCTGGTGACATCTTTCCTTCAGCAATTCGACAGATTAACTGATATTTTTCAGCATCAGCCACGTATTTTGCTTCCTCAGCCTTGTACTTAGCCTGCTCAACATCAGCCATGTGTTTTGCTTCCTCAGCCTTGTACTTAGCCTGCTCAACCTTGTACTTAGCCTGCTCTGCTTTATATTGCTCTTCCTTAGCTAAATTTTCTGCTTTAGTTTTCTCTATTTGAGCAGTAATCTTGTACCTCTCCAATTCAGACCTTTGACTATCTTTGGCTTGATCTTTTTCTATCTCTTTCAATTTAATCTCCTTGTTGGAATTTATTTGAGCAATC
>NW_003546295.1:371082-372906 GCF_000090795.2 Amphimedon queenslandica | reverse complement strand
GTCTCAATTGCAACAGTGTACTGCCATATAGTGAGACAGATACAGCACGGTGCTCCTCGTGTTCCATGCTTCAACTAGTCCAAGGAAGAAATTACATTGTCAGTGCTGACATTGTTGTACAAACTCAATTGGAGAAGAAGATACTGAAATTGTGCAACAAAACGATGCTAAACTTATTGAAAGCTGAAGTTGCGTCACAGGAAATGGAGCAGCAACTTTTGCGACTACCAGAAATTGATATAACCTATACCAAAAGAAATAACATTATCAAAAATATAGAACATTCAGTTGCAATTTAATTATTTCTATATATACATCATGTTTAATCATTTTCTCACTTAATTATTCTTTCATTTAATCAAATCATTTTTTCATTATTAATCAAAATCTTTCAAATATGAATCTTTTATGCATACAAATAGATATAAGTTGAGGAACAAAGCCCCCTCATTTAACAATAAAATGCTTGGTGATTGCTCCTAAATGCAAATTTCATTTTTTTCAGAAGCCTTCAAGTTGATCCCACTCTATTAATCTAGGTTTTAATCTAATTCAGCTGCATGCACCTAGCTAACAGCTATGGATCCTTAAAGTTAGATAGGGACTGAAACATCCAATCTGCCAGATCCAAAAAATATGACAATTGTCTCATTAGCCTGATCCATTGAATGCAACAAATTAGAGTTGAACTATGATGACTTTCCACTTTCTAATGGTCTTTAATTTATTGCAAAGTTCAAGTTAGGTGCTAAGTTAACCTTTGCTAAACAGGAAGTAAACCCATGCAGTTTTATGCATGGAAATGAGACCTAATGACTATATGAGTCATCAAAGACAATCTTTGTCAAATGCACGTGACTTCACATGTAGACAGCTAAACAAATTCATTAGGTAGCCTACGTCAGTGCAGGCTGAGCTGCACTGATTGGCTGCTCTTAGTTGCATATACATTGCACCTTGCTGCAGGGCAATTGTTCATTTGTTGGAAAAAAAGTGCGCTTTAAGTTTTCGATTCTAAATAGAACTTTAATGAACTTTGCTCTTTTATAATCATTCTAGATCTCAGGTATAGGTAGAAATATTTAATGATGAGAGGCCTCAAGCTCCGAGGAGACTCACGAGAGAACAATTACACTAGCACTAGCCGCAGTGTACTGCTTATTTCCATTGCAATTTTTGTGATTTGGGTTCTTGCCAAATTGGGCAATCTACTTTTCTTCATAATACTGATTGGCAAGGAAAGATGTAGATCGACTAATGAGGATGATGACAACAAAAGACCATGACCCTCCCGCTATGGCGGCGACATCATTACAGATCTGGCCAGCCAGCCAACCAGGACCCTCCAGCATTTATGGCTGCAGAACTATCTGGCCAGCCAGCCACTCATCAGGTGGGTCATAATCATACATGAACTTAATTTTAACTTGTATATTGAGGCAGCATTTCGTCTTTTAAGTGGGGAATGCTAAGATGAATATATATATATATATATACTTTATTTTATGCCCAACAAGTTGCCCCATGTATACTGAAAGCCTTTAAATGTATATATGTATATATATATATATATATATAATATATTAACTGCTCTATCTGTTCTTTTGCTTTACCTATTCTTTTTAATTTTTAGTATATCCAATTGAATGATTGAACTTGTGAACCACGGAAAACATAAAGTGAACAATAATAAACAATGATTAACACATATATAATAGCTGTTTTCCATTATATATAATGATAATTGTATCAATAATTGTAAAAAATCATTCCAGTAGCTTGCATGGCTTAAATGTAATGTCCAATGGTACAACTGAGCTGCCA
>NW_003546295.1:354165-369990 GCF_000090795.2 Amphimedon queenslandica | reverse complement strand
TATAGGATATCCAACTTACCCTACATTATCAACATACATGTATAATGTGTATAAATGTGTATTATCATAATGCATGCATGTGATGTGTTATGAGTAGGAGGGAGTTACATTATAGCTTCTAACCACCTAATTTAAACATAGTTAGAGCATACATCAATGTAGAATACACAGATTTATATACAGGTGTTTAAACTCCATTAACCCCACTCATAAACACGCCCCACCACTTAACAATAGCCTGCCCCATTACCAATAAAAAAGTTACTATGGCAACTTATAATTCCCTTTATTGTGAGAAAGGATTGATCATAAAACAGGCATATACATGTACATGCATGATAACAATTGAAATGATTGTGATAAGTAAAACTAATGAAATGAAACAATGAAATGCAACAATGACAAATGAGTTCAAGGATTGCTTCACACCCTTACCAAAAGAAATAGATTAAACTCAGAATCAATGTATACTACATGTAGCTGTAGGGAACTATAGGCTGGCTGGAAAAGAAGCTTCTGAGAAAGCATTGATCATAAAAGCAGATATATGTATGTACAAGTATGACACTTGTAAATAAACACACTTACATTGGCCCTGCCATATGGTTAAATGTTCCCTATCAATAAGGAAACTACTTTCATATCTGAGAAATGGTACAGTATAGTCACATAAAACATCATAATAAGATTTAATATACATGTATCTAATATATCTAAGACAAAAAGGAGGCTGGCATGGGAGTAATGCCCATGTTCAAACTGCTCTAGCAAACCATACAATGTAACTGTTTTAATAACGATCCAGCCACAAAAAAAACTGCCAAATCTTCTAAAAACAACTAAAATTCATTATACATGTACATGTAAATGTACATTGTATAATTGTACAATTATAAGACAATTATGAATTAAAAGCATATACATGTAAGTACAATTATATGCATAATCTTACAATTGTAAGATTATCCATATAGCTGTGTCATGTATTATGAAATGTAGGATGTACATGTAGTTATGTGCATGATATCATACATGAACAGAGCTATACAAAGCCTTACATGAATAAATATAGAAGAAAAAAAGAGAGAGAAGGGGTCAGAGAATGTACTGTACAAGAGGGATGGAGAGCATTTTCATGCATGCAACAGTTGTACACATCATGTATTAAAGGTGCATTAAAAGATAGAGGATTGAATATTCTTAATTAAGTCAATTAAGGATTAAGGGCAAGCACAATTGGCTTCATTATCCATGTACATGTACATTACAGTAGGATTCATAGCAGGGATAAGGAGGAAGGCAAGGAAGGAGGAAGAGAGGGAGGGCGAGATCAAGATAGGCAGGCAGGTATACAGACAATGTAAGACATATACCCAAAATGGTTAGGATGCAGGACATGTGTAGTGCATTAGTGATATGGGGTATGACTAAATATTACAATAATTATGCTAATATAACAGTTAACCTTATAATTATTGATGGCAGTGGCATTTGAAGTTCCTGATCCCTCTTTATTTATCTGGACATGAGTGGAGAGCAGATAATATCCAATAATTGCTTCTCTTTCAGTATTAAGATCTCTTCATCCTATGTATTGAGACATAAAGAACAAAACAGAGAGGATGGAGTACATGTGCATGTAGTGCATATGTCATATATCATAATCCCTTTTCCTGTTTACTCATAAAGAGCAAGTACAACCCAAACATTTCTAAATGTATGTGTATGCCACCACAAACACAAATATAAAAACAAACACAAATACACAACCACATACATATACAATCAGAAATACATAAACACATACATATACAATCAGAAATACACAAACACATACATATACAATCAGAAATACATAAACACATACATATACAATCAGAAATACACAACTACATACAAATACAATCAGAAATACATAAACACATACATATACAATCAGAAATACACAAACCTATACATATACAATCAGAAATACACAAACACATACATATACAATCAGAAATACATAAACACATACATATACAATCAGAAATACACAAACACATACATATACAATCAGAAATACATAAACACATACATATACAATCAGAAATACACAACTACATACAAATACAATCAGAAATACATAAACACATACATATACAATCAGAAATACACAAACCTATACATATACAATCAGAAATACACAAACACATACATATACAATCAGAAATACATAAACACATACATATACAATCAGAAATACACAACCACATACGTATACAATCAGAAATACATAAACACATACATATACAATCAGAATTACATACATGTGTATACAAATCCAGTTTGCAGTATAATCATTAAAGGGAAATGATAGGATGACTATATAAGTGTAGGATATAATGTATAGCAGGAAATTTTGGAGGGACTAAAATTTGGCGAATTGCTAAATTTTGGTGATTGGCATTTTTAATTTGGCAAATTTGTGGCCATGTGCCATTCAATTGAGTATGCTTATAATGGCTTAAAAATGGCAGATTTTTGTTTCGGTGATGACTATCAAAATGCCTAATTTGCCAAATTCAATCCCCTCCAAAATTTTCACTATACGATATGGTATATATGACACTACATGTACATATCTAAGAGTGTATCTTCATTTTAAGGTATAAGGTAAAACATACATGTACACTTATACAAACTTTAATTAGGCAGTTTGTGGTCAGAACCAACAATCAATAATTGTAACAGATGTAGCAATTCAAAGCATGTAACATGTACATGTATGTGCATCCTTGTACCAAAAACTCGATCCCTGTTTCTCTCTCAGTCTCTCTCCCCCCTCAGATCCCTCTGTTTCTCCCTCTTATCTCGCTTTCATATTCAGATAAACTTGTAAGTCACTACATATACATGTATTTGTGCAGTAAGGTGAAAGAGCTCATTAACACATACATAAATACATAATTAAAGCAATCTATCAATGCCTAGGACACTTCTAACATACATGTATAATATCTTTACACAAAATTAATATTAGTCTAACCAATTATAAATATAAATCCCTTGATATACATACTAATTTTATAGTAAATCCTTGGTCTTGGCATGGATAGTCTGGGCAGCAAAATGTAGTGGCCTTTTGTTTCACTGGCAAGATGAGATAACTCTAATGGAAACAATTGATTCCAGAAACAAAAAATTGCTAGTACAGTTGCAAAGACAATTGAGCTGAACAATGTAAGGACAATTTTATAGGACACGGAGATATAAGGACAGGGCCTACTGCCTAGGGCGGGGTGAAGGTGTGTAGTAGTCACGTGACTCATGACCAACTGGTATCCATAGCAACTACAATACATAAAAATGATTAACAAACAATAGTAGAGAGACAAGACAAAGAGAGAGAGGGGCAAAAGACTGAAGCATCAATAACAAAATAGCACACACAAAATGAAGACAAAATTATTACTATTATTATTATTATTACTATTACTATTGCTCTCATTAGTGTGGCGATTCAATGCTCACCGTCATGTTCTCAGTTGAGTAGGTCTCACTCCCTTCCAACAGAGATGGATGGCCTTGTTTAGTCCAGCCCATACTTAGTCTACCATCAACTATTTACTTTTATTATTATTATTATTATTATTATTATTATTATTATTATTATTATTCAAGTATCACAAAAAAACAAAAAATATTATTAAGAAGGTTTTTTCAAAGTCAAATTTTTTCAGTCACAGATTATAAACAGCCGATGAGCATTCATTAGGTGTAGATTTTTCTATTAAGATCTTGCATTAATCACTACAAAATAAAATTAACATTTTAATACAGGACAATAATCTATTACTTTAACAGTGCTTGTTCTGCACCAAATTAAGTCAAAATAGCTACAAAAACTAACACATTATGATGGTACACAATACACTAATACAGTTTCATTTATGCATTCAGTATGACCATAGATACTATATATAATATGGTATGACAGCAGTCAGAGCACGCATAATTAAACAATAAACAGCTATAAATTACAATTATTAATAGAGGCGTAGGCCACTAGGCCTAGCTTTTTTGCCAATGAAATGGCCTCAGCATGCCATGTGACTGAAGGAGCTTAAGTTTTTTTCTTCTTACGAGTGGCTTATGATAAGTTATATGGCACAATAATGCTGCCTATATTTATTTAAGAGTTGAGAGAGTCTAGGACTGCTAGCCTGCCATGTTTCTGTGTCAACCCTTCACAAACTCGGAAGGCCAGGATAAAGTTTGGAGCATAAGTCTCTACCAAGTAAGAATTAAGAAATTCTACACATATTAATGAATTAGGAGGTAGTTTTCTACTGGAAAATGGTTTTGTCTATTTCGAGAGTGTCAGCATAATCGCTGTATTTTTTTTATTTTTCACTCTTACTTTGCGAGCTTCTTCTCCCTAGCGCTGCTTATTGAACATTTTTAGCTAACAAATGGAGGCTTGGACTAGCTGTGGAGAAAGATGTGTGAGCTCAGAGCACTTAGGTTTTTAATTTTAAAAGTTTTTTAAAAATCTCATTAAAAATTCATGGCGACAGACAACCAAACTACCTAATACTCGCCTACGCGGCGAGTCCAATAATAGTTAATCTCATAACAGGATTTTTCCTTCAATTCTTCTTAAGGTGACTGACAATGAGCCACAGCTTTCGTTATGGAGGAGTTGCAGTGGAAGTAATTAACAGAAGGTGTGGCTCGTTGTCAGCCATTTTGGGTGACAAGACTGCATGTTGATGTATGTAGAAATGAAGCTAATGGAAGGACAAATCCTGTTCTAAACGTTTGAGACTAACTAACACTATCAAGAAGAAGCTAAGGAACTTTCTTAAGAATTGCATCACTCCTTTCTGAAAAGACTCCATTACAGACTGCACTAGAGCACTTTGTGGAAGAAACTGACATACTCCAAGTTTAGGAAAAGCTAGAAAAACATTCTCAAAACAGGTGCTGAAAATTATTTTATCACATACAAGTATAAAATAACAATACTACAAACTCTACTCTACAGCTTTAAAACACCAAACACTTGGCTGTACCAATAAATTAAGTGAGCGTTTTACTACTGGTACCATTCACTACAAAAGCTATCCCTTCAGGAGTCATGCTACAAGTAAAATAGCTCCTTGGCTTGCTCTTAATAGTACTAGTTCATCTAAAGCATCATTAGAACAGGACCTTCCTTCACCCTTTCTATTCTTCTTAATATCATCAGTTTTGCAAGTAATATCATCGTTATCAGGAACAATCACTGCAACATATCTCTTCCATTGTAGAAGGCAACATATTGAATGTAAAATGACAAGACTAATAGAATTATTAATTGGTCATGCAATTCCTGCTAGAGACATAATATATTCATTTTCAATTGTTTAGAGGATTTGTCTCAGTAATCATTCAGCTAGATATATTTAATGTTGTAGATTGACAGCATACAATGTGACCCAATATGAGAAAATTTGGCTAAATTCTCCAAATTTGAGAATTGATATCAATGCTCTACTTAATTAAGCATATTTTTACTTCCTTTTGGTCTCTGTCCCATGTCATTTTACTTATCTAGCGCCGAGTTATGATTATTTATGCAAAAAGAAGTCTAAAAAGATGTTAATGAGTCAGCCATTTTTATCGACTTATCTTGCATTATTTACATGCTGAACAATGCAAAGAAAGGTCAGTAAATTATCTCTTAAATCTTTTAATTGGCTAGTTTGGTATCAAAAAAAGGAAATTCTTCTTGCAATATGTTTTCCATGAAATCTTAGTTTTGATAAGGAGCCACTGTCACAACTATAGGCAGCCATATCTCTAATTGATAATTCCGGCAGATAGCCTGGTCAGTGTTCTCATATCAGGTCACAAATGGTTTTGTCACATTACTAAGTATTGTATGTATTAATAAACTCAAAAAATATTACTAATAATAATTTTAATTCACGTGGCACACGTAAGCGTCATGAAGCTGCTAGACTAAAGCTAGTTCCTACCAGAATTAATTTTGAAGATAACTAGTCTCATTGGATGGCACTCAAAGATGTGACAATTTTAGCTACATTAATTATTTCAATAATAATTATTTTATTTTATGAAGTCCACACTAGAAGCAGTTACAGTATTACAAGGTGGAGGAGATGACTCTGAAGGTTGTTACTTCGTTAAGTAATATAGACAAATCTTACATGTACATAAATAACATAGGCATTACTGACACAAACACTAAACACAAAGATAAACACAAATGCACTACAGACAAACATGTACATTTACCTACAATGGTGCTATGATCAATTGATATATGAAGTTAGAGGAGTCAAGAATCAATTTACAATTTCATAATTAGTTATTCAGCATTTATCAGAAGCTAAGTGAAATGAAGTCCATATTCCATTTATTTATGAGGAACATCTACAAAACGTTTCCACAAACATCCCTAACTCCTAACAGCTCCCATAATTCTTCTATTCCTGATCTCAGTGATCTGATAACTTACTCATTTGATGCACCTATACTATATTAGTAACGCGGTAGCATTACTAAGTAGGATTCACCCCAAAAAATATTGTTGCCACGACTTTTGTGGCCTTGCTATACCAAAAAAATGAGCTCCTATGCTTACCAGACCTTTTAGAGGACCTCATCTTGACCAGAGAAATCCATTGGTACCATGAGCGTGGCTCTAAACCTTGTCTAAGCTGAGTCAAAAATCAGCAAACCGGCCTTTTTGTTCAGTCCACTTTTTTCGTCTTCATCATCTTCTGTCAATCTATTTAATGGAGGGTATCATGGTCCTTGGTCAACACTACAAGGCCAATTTTTACACCATTCTACTATAACTATCCATGCGCAGGTGCACAACTTTTGAAAAAACTCTAACAATAAGATAAAGTTGCCCTCTCTCTTTCACAAGTTGTCATATGGATGGCTTTTACACCGTTTCACTTCTATTTAGGCCTAGTTGTTGTGTTTGTAATAATTTATAAAAATCATGGCTTCTATAATTATTTATGGAGCGTCAATTAGAAGAACTACAAGAAAACTTGCTGAACTTTGTAGAAGTGTTGATCAGCATCAGTACGGGAAAATACTTACACAGATAAGTTGAAAAGTTTTCATTCATTTAGGGTGATGTACAGAGGCTGCTGGTACAGCATGTGTCACTAAATTCTTTCAGTAGCATAAGGAACCGGAATGTGGTATAGGTTGAGGATGCTGGGCTATTCTACCAGTAGCATTTTGGCCTTCTTTTAAGTAATCACGGAAGTATGTTTTGCACTCTAGGCCTTGGCAGTATTAGAATAATTGTAGTTACTAACGGTCTTTATGTATGTATACCTACTAATCAAGTTGCATATTATAAACTCTGTATGTGTGTGTTCACTGTGTTAGTGTTTTGACTTTTCCCTATGCCTACAGTCAGTGTGTGTTAGTTAGACACTAAGCTAATAGGCCATTGTTATTTTTCGTAAGATTTTATGTCACAAATCATCATTCATTCTCAAAATTAACATTAATTCAATATTACTAAAATGTATTTTTTACTATACCACATACTATCATCGTTGTCTGTTTTCAATAATCCTAGTATTGCACACGTAATTTTAGGTTATTGACAAAATACCTCATTATACATTTACACGTACTGTACATGTAACTAAATGGAAGTAGAAAATATTTCCCAGCCCCATTTTGGCCCTAGCCACATTTCTGCTTTTAGAAAGGAGCATGATGGTGTGACACGTCCCTGTTTGTACCGCCTATATAGTTTTCATATGAAATTACTGTGATCTTTACCTGTTTTTTAGTGATACAGATATTCTTGATGTTTCACATCGTTGTGTTGAGTATATGCCCTCACAAAAATTTCCCATAAGATCTTTCATAATCATAACTTTGAAAGAAAGATATGGCATGATCTTGAAAACTGAAAGTTATTGCATTATCCTGTCTCAGGTAATCTTGCTTAGATCACTGAAAAATGAGCAAGATCTTACAAGATGACATGATCCCTTAAGGTTACATGATCATTCATGAATGCAAGATCCAAGAATAACTTGCATAATAACATGACCACTTAATGTTACATGATCACTCATGAATACAGGATCCAAATATAAACAGGGGAAAAATGAAATCACTAAAAACTACATAAATGATGAGAATTATAGCTTGTATCAAACATTGTAAATGCAAAAGAGAACAAAAACTGAGAAGTCTATGCAAATCTACAAGATATAATAGTGATCATTTAACAAAACAAGAAATAATAAACAATTATTTATAATTATGCATAATGTTAAGTTAATAGCTTATATAGTTTAATATTTTAATAGTGTTCATAGTAATTAGGCAGTCTAATGATATAAGAGTTAGTTCCATGAACTGGAGATACAAGAATACAGTTGGCGACGACATACTGAACAGATATAGCAATGACTTGCCGATTGTTTTAAGTGGCTGCACTTCCGCTAAAAACTGATTTAACACAATAATTCTCATATTCTTCAAGAACTTGTCTGCATGTTCGTCCACATTTTGTTAAAATTGATAGTACCATGGTTAAAAATACGTTTAGAAAGACCAATGCACCTACAGGTGGGAATTCTGCAAACTGCTGTATTTCACCATACTTTGTAGTATTATTAATAGAATTATAAAAAAGATGTAGCAACTTCTGTGTTTCCTTCTCCATGGTTAAAGTTTGAAGTATGAAGCATGAGATCGTTAATGAAAAGTCTCTGAAAAATTTGTGCCCTGTTTTGAATGCTTTGGTAATTTTATTAAGCTTCTTGATATAGGCTAGTAGATAATGAAGCTACAGTAATTTTACCAACTGAATACCCATACTTTAATTTTGTCATAGCTGAGCGTGCATGATCTTTGAATTTAAGAAAGCAAACATTCTTCTGATTCGCGATTCATTACTTCATGAAACAGCTTTTGTAAAGTTATGTGATATCTATACGAAATGCTGCAACTTTCTGGTTAGAACCCCCTTTAATTTACCATTATGACTTTCAAATGAGAAAGCCGAGTAAAGCATTGAGAAGGAGAGAGGTAGAGAGTTAAAAAGAAGCCATGATCTGTATTCACTTGACTTCCAATAAGACATATTTTGAACAATTGATCAGGGAGAGCGGGAGAATTTTTGTGGACGAGTTTGTGTGCACAGTGCTGCATCAATGGTAGGGAGATCTCTTGTAATTGAATATGGCTTATTGTGGTTGTTAGAGCTGGTCCAGAGTGTTACTAGTAATTTTGTCACTCCCTAAAGAACGCAGTGCATATAATGTGGTGGAATGCAATTGATCATGCTTAAACAACCATAGAGTGGAGATTTTCCCTTTATTCCATGAACAATTGTCTTTTGAGTTGTGCTTGCCTGAACATCACTTTCCATTCCTGCCTCTGTTCCAATTGGGTACTCTTGTCTGTTGCAAAAACTCACCTTTGTTCATGATGCTGACCTAAATGAAGACTAGTTGAGCATCCATAATGACAATTAAATGGACCTTATTCAACAAATTTTTTCTAATTGTGCACCTGAGTTGCTGGTAAAATGGCGGATTTTGTAGGAAAGACAGGCTGAACAAAGTTCTCTTTTTTCAGCCACTCTAGCTTTGACAACCTCTTTGAGCTGTCCCTTTGTTTCAGTATACTCAATCTATTCTGTAAGCTCTTTCGTTGCTGTTTTGGCTTTTAAAGCATTTTATCATAGAAATATTCTGACCCATGGGCAATTGCCGTTTTTTTTTATTTTGCTTTCAGGTGCCAGAGCACTTGCTCCTTCTATGAAGACTGATGTGTATTCACCTGAGTCCAATGACTAATGTCTATAATCAGACTTAGTCTCAGTCCATCAGAACCAGGTACGGTAGAATAACTCACTCAGTTGTCATGTTGCAGCTGGAGTATGGATGATTATGACCATCTTTTCTCTTAAAACAACATGATCAGTCTTAATTCATATCATATGTATGAATCACTGCAAGAATCATGAGTGTGCTGGAATAGTTAAGCATCATGTAGCTAGCTGTTAATAGTGATGTCTAGCATGAAGTGAAACAACTTCCATTGTCAAATCATTTGTATATTAATGTGAAAAATTCATGTTACTTGCAATTATCTGTTAATCGACAAGATAGTTTCAACTTATTGTCTATACTAGCAACAATGCCAATTATGTTTTACAATAATTATAACTGTCAGTAAGCAATACAATGGCCAAAAAGACTGAAACAAGTTGTGAATGTGACAATTCCTTTCTGCAAGGATATGGATAGCGACAAGTACTTTAATGTGACATGAGGTATTCCTAAAGTGCAAACAGTGAGTTTGCAGATAAGGAATAAGCTCTTGCATCCTTTAACTATCTTTAAAAGCCAATCCTATAATTTTAAGAAGAGAAAAAATGGTCATAATCATCCACACTCTAGCTGCAACATGACAACTGAGTCAGTTATTCCACCGTACCTGGTTCTGATGGACTGAGACTAAGTCTGATGATAGACATTAGTCATAGGATTCAGGTGAATACACTTCTATCTTCATAGCAATGGAGGGGCAAGCGCCCTGGCTCCTGAAAGCAAACTTTAGAAAAATGGCGATTGCCCATGAGTGAGAATGTTCCTATGACAAAATGCTATAAAAGCCAAAACAGCAACCCAAGTGCTTCCAGAATATGTAAATAGAGTATACTGAAACAAAAGGACAGTTCACAGAGGTTCTCAAAGCTAGAGTGGCTGGATAAAAGAGAGGAATGTTCGGCGTGTCTTTCCTGCAAAAATCTGCCATTTTACCACCAACTCAGGTGCACGTTAATTAGAAAAATTTCATTGAATAAGGTCCATTGAGTCATATTCAATATTTTTGCCTGAGCCACTTTCTCCATCTGGACTTGAGAAAGTAAAACCTTGCTTATTTAGTTGATCTATCTCTTCCATATTTGGTTGTCACATGATATCAACTGGTGTTTTTGATTCTCCAACTTACAACCAAAAACTATTGAATTGTCGATATGATATCTATTTGATGGTGGATAGTTGGCAATTCAACCTGCACTGGCCAAATTGAAATGCTAGATGATTTAAATATAGAAATACCATCAGTATTTAACACAACACCTATGAGTCCTTTACAAGCAAAAGAATCTTCATTATGTCATAACATAGTTATTGTTAAAATTGAGTTTGAAGGAGGTTAAATAAAGTCAATGTAATTCCAGTGGCCTATAGTTTTATGTAAGAAAAATTTGAATTGCTACTTTAAAATAATGGTAACTTATGTGACAAAGTGTTGCTTAGCTGCTCTTGCATGTCAATTTGAATAAAAACATCGCTTTCAGACTTGTTAGTTTTACAGTTAGTGTTACTGCATATAGATCCATGGCTGCACTCTAGGTGGCATGTTGAGCAGAAACCCTTTATACTGTTTTGCACTGATGTGAGCAAAAGAATTTCCGTAGCATGTACACACTACCTGGTATTATGCTACCAGTGGGACACAGTAATTTGAGAAACAGGAGTAGCTTGCTGTGAGTACTACATGGTAGGCTACAATCTCTTTTGAAAGACATAATTGCCAAAACAGCACCGCATATGGATTAGGCCCAACCAGGATACAATGGTAAGAATAAGTCATCATCAAGTTTTCTATGTTCAGTATTAAGATCATCTCCTTCTATAAAGCCTTCACTAAAAATTCCTCAACACAGATTCATCAGTTCATCCACACCTAACTCATCTGCACTAGTTTCCCCTTTATCTGTACCCTCCTCGTTTGTAACCACATTGCTTACCTCATCATCAACTTTAGGCATAGTTGATGAAAAACTTAAAGGTTGATTAAAATCCAACTCATCTGTACAAGATCTAGTTTTTCTTTCAGCTAAAGATCTGCCACAATCCTCGTCATCTAGTGTATTGGTGTTGAGCATATTATTCTCATCAATATCAATAGTTAAAGGCTCATTCTCACTCTCCAAAGTCCTATTATCATGTTCATCATCAGAACTTAGAGCTGATAAAAACTCCTCAGTTTCCTTTCTATTTGAAGAAAAAGATTTTTATTATAATAGGCATCTTTCTTGTAAGCCTACGATATAGTTCTACATTTTCTTTTTCATTCTCTGACATTTTTTCTGGGAACAGACTTTCTTACATCATAAATGTACCGTACCTTCTGTATGGTCCTCTAGTTATAGCCATTGCTTACAATGATATAGGCTTGCCCGTAAAACACACGTGTGAACATATGGTTCAAGAAGCTGGAGTCTCCAGGCTAGCTATCATCCTTTTCTTCAATCTTCAATAGTTCAACTCTATTCAAAATGTAGCGATGATATACGTGGCTCTGTTGTTCAGCCATTAAAAATGGTAGTAAAAGGTATTTCAGCTCTTAATTTATATACTTTGGATTACATATTTATAATTGCAAAATTCAAAGTAAAATGCAACCAAAGTGGTTGAGTATTCATGACTACATGCAATAAGTTAAGAAAGGAGAATGGCGAAGACCTAGTCCAGTGACACATATGTTGGGAACAATGCCCTTTTTACAAACAATGATGGTAAAGAGTATGATATACAACTAATGAGTCAAAATCCACATGAAAGAGGTCAATCCAGCATGCACTTCTTCTGTACTAAAATTATCTTGTCCAATGTATAGCAAATCCATCTTTTCTACCAAAAAACAATTTTAAACAAGAAAAAAAGGTAGAACAGAAGAAAGTCAGTACTGCATTAATGGCTAATAAAGTAAGAAACCACAACATCCATTTTGGTGTTGACCACAAACTGCAACTAACACATAAGCAAAGACCTATGAAGAACCAAGTAACAAACAGGCCGTATTAAATAAAGCATCCCAACTTATTAAGTCTAATTCTTCTCCAACTACCTCAAAACAGAAGATTGAAGTCTATGACAGAGTAAGTCTCATAATTTAACAAAATAACTATTTCTTAAACAAATTTATTACTCATGATAGGAGCTGCTTATTTGCATTGACAGAAGATCAGAACAAATTGAAAAAATGCTACTTAGTGACAAGTCAAAGGCAAGTGCAGATGATGCTATTAGTAATGAGAAGTATATTGTAAGTTACAGCATATTCATTATTTTGGTATTAATACTGAGAATTTTTAAACAGTGTAATGAAACTGACTTGTCCAAGATACCATCAAGTGATGCATATAGTTATGGTAGCATAGTACTAGATGCTCTTTTTACTAAATCAGAGCAAAAAATTGTGTCTTATTTGAAACTTTAAACAAGTAATAAAACCTCTGGACATCAATAAGTTTAATTTGTTACTGAGTATCATTGTTACAATCAGATATGCATTTATCATGTATTGGTGTTGTAGATTGTCTTGATTAAAGATAGACAGAGTATTTGTTGCAGAAAATGTGAGCAACACTTAATCAAAATTGCAGGGATGCAAAGGAAGCATCAGATATACATGATGATTAAAAGTACATGTATATATGAAACTAGCCTCTCCTTGAATTAAACAAAATTAGTTAATAATTATTGTATACTTACTGAACAATTCAAAAATTATGTACATTTCAAAACCATTGTGATTTACCACTTAATGTAAATTTATAAAAGGCATTGTGGGAAAAAATGTGCTGTAATCATGCCTTATCGCAACTTGAACTGTGACATTGCACAATCTATCAAAATCTATCAAAATCTCGTAACATCTTTGTTCCAAAATCAGGTGAGATCATGTGTAGGGATCTTGACAAATTGTAATAAGATCCTGGAATATGACATTGCAAGATCTACTTTGAACATGTTTAATGGATTTGGTAAGATCTAGCAAGAATCTCGTCAATATTCATGCTTAGATCATGAAGGATCATGGCAAAATCATGAAACATGACATTGTAATATCTAACCAAAACTTAAAAAATCTTTGTTCCAAAATCAGGTAAAATCTACCAATAATCTCCTGTGGATCTTGCCAAGAGTAATATTTTAAATTATGCAAGATCATGGTGGGAATTTTTGTGAGGATGATCTATGTTGAGGATATCTTTAATATCAGTTTCCTTATTGATCGTGTCAGAGATATTAATTTGGCATTAGAATTTGTGGAAACACTATCGGCAAAGAGGTTGGCCTCATATAGAGATAGAACATCATCAGTTGGAGTATTTCATAGAATGTGCTTTCCGTGTAAAGGATATTACTAATTTGCATCATTGTTCGAAGTGGACGATATAAAGGAGGATGAATGAGCTATCACTTGATTCAGAAAATATCGAGGCAAATCTACAGCCTTCAGTCCTGCTATTGTCTTGCATTAAGCAGCTCATTCTTATAGGCAAGTAGATTGCTCTTTAGTTGTATAATCTTTGCAATTGCATGATCATACTTATGTGTTTATGGCACTTAAATATAAGCCACTTTTCATTTTGTCAGTACTACTGCTTAGGGGATCATTGATTGCTTGCATATGCAATTATAATTGTTATCATATTTGTGACAAAATTTACAATAAGGTTCCACTTTGTGTGCGCAAGATTTATTATGTAGTCTAAGTATTTGCTCTAATAATTTTACCTGTCATAATGCTGCTGGTATTTTTCTCCTCCTCATACTAACTTAAGTAATCAACTGAGAAATACCTACATATTATGCATGAACGAAAATGTATGCATAAACATTGTTATTTTTTTATGTATCAAGACGCAATGCACACTACAATGCATGTACATGCATGTACAATAAAAGGGAGAGAGAATGGGATGCCTTTTTGGTGAGTAATTTGCTGTCGTTTATTGTGTAGGAGGATGTCGCCAAATGATTAAGGGAAAGAAATGCTTTTAAAATTTCCAATTAGAACAAGTAAGTGCTTAAAGATCGACATTACTGTACATTTGAAGTTGGCATCTTTTTCTGTTCGTCTTAGTACAATAGGATCACGACAAAGTCAAGAAATAAATAATGCTGTGTTGCATTGGCTGAATCAATAAAAATGGTAAGCTGTGTGTCATGTACATGTGAGTATAGACTACTTCATGTGTAATTTCAATGATAATTTTCACAGGCCTGAAATATTTGTAGAAAAATTTAATGAGAATGAGCTCAAATTTTGTACATGAAAGATGAACATATACTTGTATCAAAAAATATAAATCAAAAACACTCTGGAATCAATGTTTGACATAATACACTTTGTACTATATACAAGTACATGTAGCACTGGATGATTGTCAATGCCTGTACATACCCCTTGACAACAATGGATTCTTCCCTTAGAATATAATGTTTTGGTGAATATGTATGCTCTTCCTTTGCCACTCTCTTCACCCCTCTTCAACTAATCTCTCACTTTATCCCTCTCTGTGCCTCCTTGAATCTCCCTGAATATAGTTTATCCTCATACACTCTCCCATCTGCTTCCCTATCATTCCTTTCTTTATTGCTTTACTATTGTACATGTATATCTCTTCTCTACATCTTTCTCATTTTTCCTCCGGTATGTCTCTATCCTACAGTATGTGTACACTTCTTCCTCTTTATCTTCTTTTCTAGATCTACATGTATATTCCTGTCTGCTATGATTCTCTCTCTATCTCCCTCTCTCCCCAGGAAAAATCTTAACGTAAGATCTTACTTAAGATCTTATGAAACCTTCACATGATGGTGCATGATTAATCATACCTGTTCTTGCCAGATTAGACAAGAAGTTCCAAATTCTTGCCAAGATCTTATGATAAATTTTGCCAAGATCAATCTTACAATATTAAACGATTAATCTTATGCTGGAACAGGATCAGGAACTAAATCTACA
>NW_003546295.1:351147-353898 GCF_000090795.2 Amphimedon queenslandica | reverse complement strand
ATCCTACTTTACCTTGACTCATCAGTCAAGAAAACAACTAAATCTTACATTATCAGGCAAAATCAGGAACTAAATCTTGTATGATCTTTTATAATCAGGCTTTAAATCTTACATTATCTTGACTTATCAGTCAAGATTAAAGAACTAAATCTTGCATAGTCTCAAGATCAGGAAATAAATCTTACATAGTCAGTCAAGATCAGGAACTAAATCTTGTATGGTCCTTCAAGATCAGGAACTAAAAGTTATAATTTGACTTATCAGTCAAGATTAAGAACTCAATCTAGCATAGCCTTTCAAAATCAGGAATCTTATACTACCAGTGAAGATCAGGTATAAATCTTGTATGATCTTGCAAGATCTGAAAGAAGTAGGTAAGTTTCTTTTATGGTATTTTGTCACATCCCTTATAATTAAAATGACTGATCTGATCAAGATCTTGTAATGCATTAATGCATACTATAATGTGTCATAATATGTTGACTTAAGTAACGTTAATGATGTTCAAAGTTTGCTTTCTTTGAATGCTCATACTTTTGTAAAGGCTATCGTGGATTGTCAACTACTTCCTGTGACATCATGCGACTTGTAAGATCTTTCACGATCTTGTATGACTTGTAATGATGTGATAAGATAATTGATGTAACATCTTAAATAAGATCGGGTCTGTAAATCATATCAGTGATATTGTATGATAATTCAAGTAAGATCTTAAGTAAGATTGGGCCTGTAAATCTTATCAGTGATATTGTAAGATAATTCATGTAAGATCTTAAGTAAGATTCGGCCTGTAACTCTTATTGGTGATAATGTAAGATAATTCCTGTAAGATCTTAAGACTATGCCTGTATATGATAGCTAAGATCGATCAGACTAAATCGAAATAAGATATTATAAGGTAGTTTTTAATTCTTATCTCATCTTATCTCATCTGATCAGATTATTCAAGATCTTAGTAAGATTTTTTTCCTGGGTCTCTTTCTCTCTCACTCTCTGTCTTTCTCTCTCTCCTGCCCACTTATAGTCTCTCTCTTTTGCTAAAAGTATCCATCAAATTTAGCTCCACCTGTACCTTGTTTCAATTCATTTTTTTGCCTGATCTCATATCAGTTCCATCCAATAAATTTCATTCGTTCTTTCTCTTTTGTCACTTGGTGTGTCATCCTTTAAGCTTTCTCTCCACTCTATTTGCATAATTTAATGTTATAGAAACACATCACTGTTAATTCACTCTTCTTTATTGTGTATGCACCAGTGAAGTAGTTTCCTTAAGTCACAAGACTTAATCTAAAGCTCTGCTTTCAGGGACTCCACTAAAGATATTGAATAAAAAATTAAAAATTAAATGATTTATGCATGGCATATGAAACGTTTCTGGTTTACTTGCAGCTTTATTTCCTTTTTTCTATTATATAATAATTTAAATTACACAATTTAATCATCCTAACCTTCATCTGCTTAATCCTCAAGATTTTTGACTATAAATTTTATTCAATGTTACGAAAATATTGTATAATATATCAGACAAGGTAGATGTGTTTCTTGTGCCTGTGTAAAGGCTAAGAGGAGCCGTTACAACTGTAAACCTCTTAAAGATGGTCACTGTATAAACTCCTTATCAACACCTGATACGCCCGAGAAGATTCCAGCTGTTGACAATTCAATTCATACATTGCAGGATGACGATACCTCTAGCAATCTTTTATCATCTACTTTATCATCTACTAACAATGAAGATGACTCTTTTGTTCCTTCTGTTGACTCTACTTTACATTGTGATGAAGCATCAGGGTCATCTGATGATTTCTCTACGGGTGAGTCATCTTGTTTATTTTCAAATAATTCTACTAAATCACATCTTTCTTCACTTCCTAACTTTACTCCTATGTCTGATGCTACTTTCTTGTGGGGTACAACTGATAGTGCTAAATTTGTTAATGACATTACTTCTTGTTATAATGAGGTTGTCCACTGGAAGAGAAATATTTTTAAAGTTCCTTATGGTAACGTAGGAGATGCTTTTGTTCAAGAGTTAGCACGTTTATTTCAATCTTATGCAGACTCTTCTTGCTTAGAATCTATTGCTCTTTATGCTGCTATGACTATGTCTGCTCTTTTATTAAAAAAGCCTATTGGTAAAGTTTCTAAAAAAGATTTTTCGAATCATTTAGAACGTCGTTTATTACTCTGAAAAGATGGTGATGTGGAGTCATTACTTCAAGAAGGCCGTGTTAATCAGTCTTCTTTAAAATTCACCAATCGTTCTAATTCTTCTAATAGCATTGCTAAGAGATTTTCAGATCTTATGCTCATTGGGGATGTTAAGGGAGCAATTCGTTTATTATCTAATAGAGAAAATGGTACTGTTCTTTCTCTTGAAACTATTATCAATGATCGTTCAGTAAAAGAAATATTACATGACAAGCATCCAAATGGTCAACCAATTAAGCCCTCTGCTCTTGTGTCTGGTCCCTCTCATTCAATCTCTCATCCAATTCTTTTTGACCAGTTAACTCCTGACCTTATAAGGGCAACAGCTCTTAGGTCATAAGGATCATCTGGTCCTTCTGGTTTGGATGCAGCTTGTTGGAAGCATTTATGTACCTCTTTTAAGTCATCAATTAATCTTTGTCGAGCTTTATCTTCACTTGCCAAAAGGATATGCACTGCTTATGTTGATCCTCAAGGTTTGTATCCTTTTCTTGCTGGTCGTTTAATAGCTATTGATAAGTTACCTGGTGTTAGGCCTAT
>NW_003546295.1:348091-349737 GCF_000090795.2 Amphimedon queenslandica | reverse complement strand
GCTACACACACACACATACTCAAATGTATATAACTATATAACATTATTTCATTTCTGTAATTTATTTATTTAATGGTATATTATATTTTGATCGGAAAAAATATATATATATATATATATATCATAGTAATATCTTTCAAATTCTTAATTTCTTTTTCTTGCTGCATAACTATAATGATAATTATGTGTCATAGCTACTATCAAAATAGGCAATTTATAACAGTAGTTTCCAATTTCACATTTTCTTCTTTCACATCATAACTAACATTTCAGGACATGTCTACAATCCATGGCAAATAGATAGAACAATATACCTTGTTCATTCTCTTTCTTTTCATACTCCTTCCAATTTGCTTCACTAAATCATTCTCCTTGCCAACTGGTTTCCTTTGCTTCTGTTTCTTGGGTGCAGGTTCTTCAGAATGAGACAGCTGCTGCTAAGCTAACTCTAGCTCCTCTTCAACATCTAAGTCCACAAAGGAATGTAGATCTACTGATGATGTTACTTGTGCTTGTCTTACCTCCTACCTTAAGAATCTTGACAGGGTACCTCTTTTTACTCCTCCACAGAGCTTCACCTTCCATCGGCAGGTCCTCTTCGGAGAATGCTGTGGGTTTAACTATACTCTTGGAAGGCAGTATTGAATACTGCCTCCTCTTGGTATTGAGCCATGCAACTAGTGCGTAACTCATGACCATATTTGTGCTTAAAATAAACAGGCACTTGTACAAACACACTGTATTAAACATACACTACAAAAGAGATCCCTTTCAAAAAATATGCCCCTTGACTGATAACATTTATTCTTTTCCCACCCAATTACTGAACGCCTACTTACCTACTTTTACCTGTAGCTACGAGAGTTCTGCCTACTTAAACTCAAGTTGTTTTTAATCCCTTTCAAAAAATATGCCCCTTGACTGATAACATTTATTCTTTTCCCACCAAATTACTTAACGCCTACTTACCTACTTTTACCTGTAGCTACAAGAGTTCTGCCTACTTAAACTCAAGTTGTTTTTACGACACTCCCCACTTCACCTTCAGTATAATCAGTAAAAAATGGAAGGAGAAAATAGATCAAGAAGGAAAAGAGGACGGTTTAACAGACTGAGCAGGGAAAGCACACCCAAACAGACAAGACATAATAGAAAGAAGAGGAACAAGACAGTGTAGAGAGGGCTCTGTTACTGTCAGTGAGTGTAGAGCATTTGGAAGTTCATTTAGGAGATATTGAAGAGAACATAGTTTAACTAGTAGTGAGGTCTGTCATAGTGATGCTAATGTCAATGTAGATACTACTGATGATGAAGAAAGATAATAGTGACTGTCTGGAAAGAAGCAAATTAGGATTTGAGTCAATTGCTGAGAAGCCCATGGATGATGAAAGTAGTGTGGGTACTGCTACAGATGATAGGAAGTGTCACTTTCAAAGAAGCAATGCTACTTTTGCATGCATTTATGCTGCAAAATCAGCTAACACGGTAGGCCAAGGATGGCCTTCTTTCTTTGCTGCAATTTTTACAGCATAACATTAAACTACCACCAACTACCTATCTCTTTGAGAAAGAGGTTTTAAAGTATATTCTGTTTCCTGCAGCTGAGGACAGCATTGCAGAATCAGTGGCCTGCTACTACTGTAAAG
>NW_003546295.1:314824-348053 GCF_000090795.2 Amphimedon queenslandica | reverse complement strand
TGCTACTACTGTTAAAGTTGCCAAGCAACCAGTGACAAAGCAGGTCATTGCTCCAGCTGTTCAAGTCCTTACAGTAGGATGCTCACCATTTCTGTAATGGGACAGATTAAATATATGTATAAAAGTAAGTGAAGCATTATAACAACCAAATATTATCATTTTAATTTTACAGGGAAAGGATTTCATAAAAAAGTTAAGGAATACACTGAAGAGGCAATAAAGCAGTCTCGAAATGGTACACGTGTTACAGATATTCTCAATTGTAAGTTGTGCATGGACCTGGACCACATCACCACCAGCAATCAACAATCCCTCTCATTGGTACTTAATACTGATGGTATTGTACCTTCTAAATCTCTATGTGGCCAGCCATACTAATGATTGCCAATCTGCCACCAGTGCAAAGGGCACTGCCTAAGAACCTGATCCTTGCCAGACTGTGGTTTGCAAAGGAGAAACCCAATATGGGCCATTTCTTAAAGTATATAATCAAAAACATCCAGTCCCTGGATAAAGGTATTTCACTATGCATGTAATTATAATACAGACTAATATACATGTATAGGGTTTCAAGTTACCACTGACGAGAATGAAGATGTTACGGTTTCTGGAAAAATATTTGCCCTTATAGCAGATCCAACAGCAAGAGCAAACATACTCAATATGAGTCAATTCAATGCTTATAGCTCCTGCTCTTTCTGCCATCACCCAGGCGTATCTGTTGCAACTGGTAATTGAGGTCATGTTGACATCTCCATCTCAAGCTACGTATTCTCCAAGAGATCACAGCTCATTCATCATTAGTGCTCGTGATGCTATGCTGACCAATGCAATCGTAAGTTTAGGATCTTAAATTTCAAAATATAACTTTATATGACATGCATTAATAACTTAAGAATTTAATTAATAGAGCCAAGGAATTAAAGGACCATCTTGGCTTTCAGTTCTGAGTAGTTTTGATTTAGGCACGTGTTTCGCCAGAGTACATGCACAGTGCCTTATTAGGAGTATCTTAATTACTGATGTCTCTATGGCTTCAGTCTCCACACTGTATTGGCACTGTGTATGATCTGCGTTCCAACATATCTACCTTAAATCAAAGGATATCTGAAATTTCTGTTCCTTGTGAGATATCTCGAGAGCCAAGAGACATAAGAGATTTTCATTGGAAAGTTATCCATGAATGTATGAAACAATTACAATCATGAAAATTAATATAGCATCAGAGCACAGATCATGGATACTCTTCTATTCCATAGTGGCATTACAAGGCATCTTGAAAGATGATTATCTCAACCACCTTAAGTTATTTTGTAGAGGACTATGGTTACTGCTAAAGGAAGAAGTGTCAAATGACGACTTGCAATTAGCCTCTACCTGGCTCACCAAGTTTTCCTCTAACTTTGGAGTCCTGTATGGAGGTATAATATAATTTTTATAAGCATGCAGCCTATTCAATAAAATTATGCCATGGAAAGGTACAACTCAATGAATGTGTACTTACTGTTGCACTATTCTTAAAGTGCCAGAGACTTGGGACCACTTCGGTCCCAATTATGTTTTGCATTTGAGAATTTTAATGGATGGCTAACTTCACTTTTTCATGGTTCAGCTAACCCTGATAAACAAGTTTGCTACAATAAACAATTGAATCAATATATTAATTATATAATATAGATTATAAGCAACATCTTAAAAAGGCAAAACCTACAGGCTGTTCTTGATTATGAGGTTTTTACCAGTTAAGACTTGCAACAGTTTTTGGACCATTTATTCGTAGCTAGAATATGGTAATTCTATAAAGATGTTTGTATGTGTATATATATAATCAATATAGACACCATGAATGAACTAAAATTCAAGATATTTTAGTCATCAGCCATGCAGTCCCATTCGACTATGCAGATCTGAATGATGTAGTCAGGAAGTGTGCATATCCAAAAATCCTTTACAAAGGCATAGTGCTGCAGCTAAATGACAATACCTTTAAGGCAGTATCCAAATTTCTTTTTATAGTGCCTGCTGTACCGTGCAGCACATAATGTCACCAGGTGTTTTTGATTACAGAATTAAAAGTGGTAGCACAAATCTTACCACATATAATTATATACCAGGAAATAAAGTTAGCTTATGCAATTCATTATATATAATGTTTTTGTCATAGCAATACTTAAGTACAAAATATCAATGATTTTCACCAAAAATGCATTAGTCCTAATGATAGCTACTTTGCAACACTTGCAAACCTATTAGAAAAAACACTTGATCTATATCTCATCGTACCTCTTTCACAGTACTGCATGCATTAATTACTTATATAACTTCATGTTTTTGTTCTTTCCATGCTATATATATACCTCTAATGATAATTATAAATCACATTAATTCATATGTTAATATAATATAATATTAAATAACACATTACATTAAATAATTAACACATAATGCACATGTATGTTGATTGCAAGCATTTTGTCATTGTATTGAAGGATTTATGTATAGCAACTTCTACCATGCCAATTTTAACTAAGAAACTGTCCATGTAGCAAGGTTTTATAGAAGCACAAGGTGTCTTTACTTCTTTGCATCTTCTTTAAAGAAAAGGAAAATTAAGTATCTTCTCCACTAGAGCCATGTGTGCACAGCAAAACACGCCTAGAACAAGCCTTTCCATTAATTACTACTCCACCCATTACGAAGTTTAAATTATCACACGGCCGAACTGAGGCTTTATTTCCTTCTTTTCTATGTTCTTTGCTACTTTCTCAGGTAATAACAGTTACTCAAGACAATGCATCCTTCCAGGTAAAATAGGAAAACCTTTTTGTTTTTGGACTGTCTGATAAACAAGTCATATGCTATTGCTTAAATTCCAACATAACTCAAAACATGTTATGTTGCTTGCCACAAAACGTCTCCTAAATGCTTCAAACACGACACTAAACATGTGATGTTGCTTCAAACATGACACAAAACATGTCATGTTGCTGCAAACATGACACAAAACATCTCATGTTGCTTAAACATGACACAAAACATCACATGTTGCCTCAAACATGACAGAAAACATGTCATGTTGCTTCATACATGACACAAAACATGTCATGTTGCTTCAAACATGTTGAGTTGAGTCCAAAAGGTTATAATGTTACATGAGTCAAACAGTCATGTACATGCTGAATTTTTCCCAGTGTTCACAGGTAGTACAACATGAAATCCCTGTTTTGAGCTGTTTTTGCTCCCTCAGGAATCCAGGTGCTGGTGCAACTGAACCTTTAGATTGCAGTAGCTGGGCTGCTTTTGTCCAGATACCTTCATAAAGACAAAGGGGAACAAGACTGACAGTACAATATGATCGAAATCATAAGCTTTCTCACTGCTTCTTACAAAACTAAACTTAATGAAGCTTTTTAAATGAAGCACCATGGTGCGTGGACTCGCCTGCTGAGATTCACCTAAGGGACAATGTGTTACTTGTACTACCCCCATTATGATATTATATATATAAGCAACTTGATATTAAAAAAAAGGATAATAGATTTTGACAAAGTGCAACAATGCAATTACTGCACTGATCCATAAAATAAATTATAGGTGTGGTTAGCACCTAGCAGTACAGTGCAGTGCAGATAAACATGGCATTTGGGTAGGAGAAAGAAGAAAAGCTGAAATTTATTTTAGCATCTGAAGCTCTATTCAAAGAAAGGGTAAGCACAAAAAATTTGCCTAGATATTTAAAAGAGACTGAGATAGTTTGGTTGCTCTTGATTTCCCCAGTGCTGCCTGAAAATTTTTCGAAGAGGCTAAATCACAAACTTTGAGCAACTGTAACTCGCAAACAAAAGAGATTAGAAAATCCCCACATATTTTTTAATCTAGGTACTTTTCTCTACCTATCAATGCTAATCTTGACCAAATAGAGTGAAACACAAAGATTTGGCTAGGAAAAGTGGTCTATTCTTGAAAATATTTGGCTTTTGCTACCACGGATTGCTATGAAAATACAACGGAGCTAAATAAATTATCTTTTTCTCAAAGCTTAAAAAGAATTATAACTCAGGAGAGCTCAGTAAAAAAGATATTGACTAGGAATTACCAGGAATTTTCGTGACAGAATGACAGACAGACAGACAGACAGAATGACAACCCAACTGCTTAGTACCCGCCTACGCAAGCGTGGCGAGTCCAATGAGCAGTGCAAAATTCTACTGACATCTGACACCACCTTGAGCAACTGCCATCAGCTTATATTGTTAACTTACCTAAAATTTTGCACAGCACATTCAATTTATTCCTTTTGCTTCTTCGGAAATTTTTCCAGTTTCTTTACAAATTCAGGAATTCAGATCTTTTGTGACACAATTGGGAGTTTTAAAGTGTATTTATAGCCTCAAAAGTAGTATTAGTTGTAAAAATATCTAGAGGATAACCATGGCCAGCCTTTTGCTAAAACAATTTTACTCTCATATTTAGCAAAACAATCATAGAAGACAGAGTCTTTCTCATGTATCACAGAAAACATGTTATTCCATCACAAGAAACTGTGTTAAAGGAATGTCCCAGATTTTAGTATATTACACACAGGTTGAATTAACACAATTGAAATACTATGGTAATTTAATGGGCTGAAACTACACACTTGTTATGAATAATTAATTTAATTATCTCATTTCTGGTGAAAGTGAATGAAGACAGAGACAAAACCGGCTAAGATGGAATACAAACCTATTATCAATATTACCTTAAGTATAGAACATTTCTACTAAAAATTATACAATGTTATATAATATACAAATAATGTATACATGCACTATACAGTAATAAATATTACTTTCTATATGTAAATAACAACAAAAATTTCATGACTTAGTCCATTACATGTCTTATTTTGTGTCTACTACTATGTTTAATTATATTTCTAGTGTTTAATACTTAGTTGCTAAGTAATACTCATTAGTTTCTCTGGTTTTGTTAGTCTGTTGACACAAGCTTTGCATCTGAATAATTTCTTTGCATTAGAATCTAAAATCTCCATCAAATACTCGTGTAAAAAGAGTAACAGTGAAAATGCTGGTATTGGCTTTCAATGACTTAAGTGGGAAACAAAAGTATGTTGCTATGAGTGACACTAATCCCTCAATCACTGAAAAGTTGAACAGTATAAGCTCATTTCTGCCACTATAAAGCCTTGGCAATGTGCTGATCTTCATCAGAATTGAAAAGAACAAGTCTGGGCTTAGAAAATGAATTTTCCACAATAACAGCATCAATATCAGTTGAGCTCTGACAGAGAAAATATAATTTGTAAGTATATTAGTAATTAAAGTGTGGAGGATAATAATTAATGGGTGGAGTATCATAGCTCATAGATTTTAACTGCTCCTGGTAGCTTATACGTAGGCCCACTTCAGAACTCTTTGTCAAGTAACACCAGCACTTTAGCTGAATTTGAAACTGATGATTGACTCTCCGTTAACTTTGTTCAATAATATGATTCGATATCATTATCTGAAATTCTGCCAAAACCTACATGAATAACAAAGTTTGATACCAACATTAACAAATCAAACCTCACCCATACTTTACTAGCGAAGAATGGATAACGTTCAATTATATTAGTCTGGCTAATCTGACAAGATAAAATTTCAGCCCTTCTGGTTTCAAATGTTACCCGAAGAAGTTTCTTAATAACAGAGTGGTTTGCATTGTGCTTTTTGTGCTCAGTCTTCAGGCAATCATGATTCTGTTGATAAGAAGTTTTATCTGTGGCAGGAGGGTTTGTCTGTGAAAAATTAAAAATAATTACCAAGTTGATAATAAAACAGCAAACCATAGAATGTGACTGTTCTGATGGCACAATGGTGGCAACAGCCTATTTGTGATCACATTTATCAGATGGAGTTGAAGTCCTCCGCAGGTTCCTAAACCTTTGGGACAGGTACTCTCTTACTGTACTCTATTAAGTATAATAGAAATTTAACATAAACTATTAAAAACATAAAATACACATAAATGTACAAGTAATGTACCTTACCCAGTAAGCAGCACTTGAGCAGTGACTATCTTGGATGAGAGGGTGTCTATTACATAGTGCTTTAGCCATTTCTAGATACTCGGATGTGGAAAGAAAGAAATTCTGTATAGAAAAGACACACTCTTAACATTTTCAGTTTACAAGTACCAGAAAAGTCATTTTGGAGCATGCTCAAATGAACAGCAGGTGAAAAAGCAGTTGGTAATGGGCATGGATTTGAGAGCCTCATCGCTTTCATTTCCACCATCGTCTCATTCTTAGGAAGACACTTTTTCAAGGGAGGTGTTTCATTAATAGCCTCATTAACTGATGACACTGTACACTTTAGAGGTAATGGTGAGTAACTATAATGACATAACACAACTTTAAAAAGTACAGTTACTAGCCAACTGTCAAATTACAATTACATTGCATTATGTTTATTAAAATCATCTTCACATACACACACACATTGTTGGTTGACACACTCTTCTTCATTCTTCCAATATTGCTATGCGTGTATTATTGCATGAATCAATTATTATTAGTACACATGTAACTGTACAAGAAAAATTGGTATCAATAGCTTCTTCAAGCAGGCAGGGTGGTGGGAGTTTGGCCAGTAAAAACGTTTCAACCCCCAGCTTAAGTTCTGACTACTGAACTGCCTAGCTTCTCGTTCACCACGACAATCGAGCTAACATAGTAATTATAAAGGTTACTGCATGTTGTAACTATTTGGTGCTCTGAGTGGTGAGGGCATGTGTAATGTAAGGAAAGTATCCTGGAAGAAGGTCTAGCCAGTAACCATACTAGCAGAATCAACCAAACACTATGACGTCTGCCTATCATTAGGTGTGGCAGTAATATCCTTTTTGGAAAACTAAATGTCATATTACTTAATTCTCTCATAACCAAAACATGCTGTAGAGATTGGTATAAAAATTGTCGCAAACCTCTCCTTAATCCAAATGAAGATCAGGCTGAGACTTAGTCCTAGCGATCCCAAGGTTTTTGAAGGGCTACAGCCTCAAGTGAGGAGAAACACAAATGGAAAAAGGGTCTTGCATTACAAACCGGTACTTCTTACGAGGCTGTAGTGGGGTGCACTTGTGGTCAGTGTTCTATAAATATTATGGTGAGTGTTTGTACATGTGACACTCACAGGAGTAAAAAAATGGCAGTCCTTTCAGTTGCCACTGCATGCTTTAGCATACTTCTCCCGCAGATACTTGCTCTCCAAACATTGTTTTAAGGTCAGGTTCATCTGAGAATTACTTACAAAACAGTTAAAACATACTTCCTTCATGCTCTATTGGATTTATCCGCACTCAGCCTTCGGCCTCGTGCTCTATTTTTACCAGCTCCACCAGAAGCTTGTGCAGATAAATTTAAATAGCACTTTGAGCCATGCCTTAACTGTTACTTGTGACACACATTTAACATTTGTCTATATACTCACACTACTCCTTCTATAAAAAAATGCACCCTAATACCTGAAATAGACTATTTTAACCCCACCCACCAACTCACAAGCAGAAACTTCCAGTAAAGTTAAGCGTTTCGAGGGACTCATCACCTACCAAAGCCAGTACTAAAACACAGCACTATTCCCATAAAGTATTAACCAAAATAGCTACCAAAGTTTCTTCATCCAGCACAAAACGAGCTAAAGGCAACTTTTTAACAGTTACAAAGCTCTGTTTCAAGACTATGAGAAATTAACAATTCATCTGAATTCAGTTACCCTTAAATCAAATAAAGTTTCAACATGGCTTAACAGCACAAGCTTCTACTGATTAAGCTTCTACTGATTATTAGCCTCTTACCAGTGCTACAGGAGAAAAGCAACTGCCTGAAACAATGCAAACTGCTACACTCTCCCATAAAGTTGTAGCCACATTTACCAGCCATTATGTTCTCAGGTATACTCATATTATGGAAGAGAAAAGGCTAGTGCAAGGAACATCCAACACAGGCCACATTAAAACATTTTCACTGTAGCAAACCACCTGACCATTTTCTCCCTTTCCCACATTGTTATACATAATTTTAGTAATTTTCATTTATCCCTACATAATTTAGCAACATTAGATAAAGGTTTATTGTTCATTTTACAATACTCCTTATTTATAGAATAGATAAACATTTCTCCCGTTACAAAACGTTTCAGCTACTCCTTTTGCTAGTCAATAATTTCAAAGATATGTGGTTTATCAGGAGCAGCCTACAAGAGAACCCTCCTCATTTTACTGCAGTAGTAAAAAATTACTTGGAGCACACCATAATGGGTTCAGACAGTTATCTTGAAACTACAGAACATCAAACCACTATCTCAAAGGAGGACCTTAAAGCAACAAAAGAGTTGAAACAATAATTATAAACCATCAGACCAAAACTTCCGCATTGTAGTCCTTAATGCCAGAGACTATGTTAACTAATGTCCACTCCATTTGTTACCTAATACACCAGAATAGAATCATTAACTCTAGTCTACTTGAAACGAACATTACAAAAATTTTAATTAATTTGCCGGAACAACTTAGACCACACAAACAGCAGTGCTCCTTTCTTTAAACTTTAGCCAAAATCTGTCCCACAGTCTGTTATGGCATTCCTAAAATACACAAACACCTAATCACAGGGTTCCCCCAGTTGGAGATTAAAGACCCAATGTGTTACACAGGAATTCTTCACTCTCAAAAATGATACTCTTTATTGATCATGCACTTCAACAATTAGTTCAGCACTAGGCTCATGCAGATTGTGCTCACAGATGACTACAGTATTTAATTGAGAATTGCTCATGAAATCTCCTGATTATTTTTCAAAAACACTTCATTCTGCTTGTAATCATAGTCATAAATTTAAAAAAATTTTAATCCACAATAGTAATAATTACACAATTATCACAAGTTACTGAACTCATGCAAAAGTTCAATGTTACTATATTTTATTTCATTGTAGCATGAGTGAAGTTTAAATGTAGTCTTCTAAACAATTGTACTGATGACTACCTAATGTATTGGAGAATAGAGACAACACTTGATGAGCTCCGACTAAAGAGTTTTGTACTAAAAGTGCTTTTTTCAGTACATTGGATCATCTAGGAAGCCCTTCACCATGCTCTTTCCTCTGTTGTACTGTATCATAATCAGGATTAACAACTCAGTTTAGACATTATATGTAGGCAATTCCTTTTTTAAACCAATAGTAACAGAATTTTCATTAAGAAATGCAAAAGATCTTAAATGAATAGACTTCATTGGTAATAGGATTCATTTCATGTATTTTAGGAGATAAAAATCTAGCAGCTCTAAAAGCATTGATTGATGTTTGTAGGGGACTATTAAAGGCCTCATGAAATACTATAATCCTTGTTTTAATCAAGTAATAGCAAATGCACTGTACTGAGACATCAAGGCTGCATTATTACCCGCTAGCATTTCTGCAATTCCTGTTACATTAGGATAGTGTGCAGCCTGTATAGCAGCTTCAACTTCAATTATTTTGCAGCCCTTTAGAACCAGAAGTCCATCACCTTCTAAGTTGTAGGTAGCTTTAACGTTATCTTTGTCTAAATCAATGACAGCGACATATTCTAATTTCAGCAAAATCCTCTTGCTACTATCTGCAAGTACCTCTGATACCTTTATTTACTGTCACATAAGTTACTTCATTTCCACAGTACAGAAATATATCATTGCAATGAGTCAGCATTTGCTACATTACCTCCCATCTGCTCCACTATTTTATTTCAGAATACAACTTTATAGATATTTCTGTCTGTTTCCCAAAGTAGCTGGCATTTTGGACTGTGTAAAAACAGGGAAATCCATGGTGTGATGAAATATTTGAAAATGGTTGCTTGAAACTTTTCCCCAACATGGTCAAGTGTGTGTGCTATGCACCCAACATCCGAAAGTGATGAATAAACAATGCCAGGTGTGCGTACTCATACATTATTCACTGCTCAATCACGCATATCAGCAAAAAGTAATCCTGTCTTAATTCCTAGGGTAACTGATGAGACACTGATTAATACCCTAGCAACCTCCTGTTCTTTCAGGCTTTCAGCCAACAAATCAAAATTACTACTTGTTGCTCAATCTTAATTTGGTGCTCATATCCAAGAAGTACCACCAAAACCTTGCTAAGTCGTGATGTGCCACTAAATAAAACAGACACAAACTTATCTTCAATTTCCTTCTTTACTAGAGCTTTTCCTTCTTTAAATAATGGTATTATATGTAAGAGATGCTTCTTATCCAATATCCTATTTGCACTCACCTCCAGCAACTCTCGAAATTAGAACACCTTTTTGAAAGGGACATTAGATCTCAGCTCTACCTTGATACGAAAAATATGTTGGGGCTCAGAAAGTGTGCCACCTGCTTGACTTATTTGCTGATTATGCATCGGCAAAGTCCCACTCCCTTGCTTCTTTGACACAAAGACATTTTTGTCCCCTATTGTGCTTCAAACTCTTCACATGATTCTGTATCACACTCCTCTTTAAATGTCTTCTCTGCAAGCAGTTCAAGAGTTTCCCAGTGACACCTTGAATCATTTATTAGAAAACTCATGAACACTCTGTGCTGGTGTTATTTTTACATGATCTGCTGTTCCACTTGCCAATGATTTCCTAGGATTCTTGTTTGACAACACCTGCTTCTTTGCACAAGAACTAGCTCTGGGTCTTTGTAGAGCATCAAGTAGATCTACACCAGATGAAGTAGAACAAGAATTAAATTCTGCTATCTTATAAGATTCAACTACAGTAACAGTAGTGGATACATCAGTAATAATATCAGTGTTGGATTCATCACTGCTAGAGTCAATAGCCTGAACTTCATGATCATCAAGGGTGTCTGCCATGCTGTCAGCTATAACTTAATCATGTGACACTTCCAGATATTGATTGTTTATGCTACCATAATTCTTGTGTCCTCGGCACTACCCTGACTTTTTAACAGAGCTGGTCAAAATGATAGAGAATGGCACTCTACCAGAAGATGCCACCCTGGTTTCCTTGGACGTAAAAAGCCTTTACCTGTCCATCCCTCTAGAGATTTTAGACATCATTGATCTAGAGATGTTACAGCTATTATCAATAATAACTACTTTATTTTGCAGAAGTTACTTTCCAACAGCTTAAAAGCACAGCCATGGGTGCAGCAATTTCAAACACTATTGCCCATATCTACATGTTGGTATTGTGACAGAATATTCTTTATTCAACATCAGAAAGGCCTCTCCCACTTAAAAATGCATTGATGTTATTTTTAGTATATGGGCCAATTACCAAAATGTATGCATAGTATTGATGAAGTGATGTATTAACTTCTTCATTTGAATTAACTTTAAAAGCGAAATGTTTCTCGATATAGCTTGTATCAGTACTTGTACTTTACGTCATTAAAAGGACCTTCAGAAGCTTCAACTATATAAATGAAGGCAAACACATACATTAGCATTTGGTGTAGACAAATTGTATTTTTTTACTTAACATAATTGGGTTTACAATGTTAGTTTGCATAATTAGAAATGCAGTAGCATTAATTTTTTTATAAGTACTCAGTCATTACATTTAGAGATGAGTAAATAGAAAACATTAAAAATGGGAATATGGTAGGATTAAATTGGGACAAAAGTAAGGCTGATGTCATAAGAAAATCTACTCCACTGCATGATATTTATTATTCAAAATCACAGCAATTATTTACATGGCATACTATGATAGCAACATGAAAGCGCTATGAAGCCAACATCTTTCATGCAGTGGATTAAAATTTTTTACCACACCAGTTTGCAGGTAGCTCCTTGTTTGCTAGTCTGATTGTTCGTACTTTCAAAATGTTGCAAAATTAGCAATCAATAAGAATGTCTCAAATGAAGCAAAACTGTCATCTAAATTACAGAAGTATGAGCAAGATTTTTATGATGCACTAGACATGGTTGAAGGTGTTATGGAGAAGCTGTGAAGTCGGATCATCTATTGACTCAATTGTCTATTCTGCTATGCTCATACTGTAAAGTTAGCACAAGATAATGGTGTACCTCAGAGTGTTGCAAGGAAAAGGGATTAAAAAAGGAATAGATGCAATACTTCAAGTTCCTTTCCAGAAGAACATTACAAAAGGGTAGTTGCCATTCCTCTCAGACTTTTTGATCACTCAAAAATGACGTGGACTTACCTCACTCATACCATCTGTGTTGCTAGCACTTAATGATGAACAGCAACATGATCAATAGTGCGAATAATGGTTGTCTCAGTGGCTTGAAGATGTTCCAACACTTATGTTACTACCGGGTGAGCTAGAAAGGTGGAGACATTCATAGAGTAGAGAAACAGAAAATGTGGCAAAGCCATTCAGGATCATGGAGTCTCTGAAAGTGTGTTGCCTAATCTTTTCCAAATACTCACCATTTATAACTTATTGGTTGCACTATGCCCATTACTAGTGCTGAAGCTGAGAGGATTGTCTCATTTCCTCAAAGAATTATAGTGTACACTAGATTGACTCTGACTGAAGAGCACTTATAGTCTGGCTTGCCTGACCCTTACCTGCAGAAGGGTCTGGTATGACGTGTACCCCAGTCTTGTTCTCATGGCAGATTTGTGCCGTGTGTGACGTTTATCTATTTTTATTCAACGTCATCAATTGCCACACCTCTATCACATGATTAAAATGGCAACTAATTGCTTGGCTTTTGGAGAAGGAGCATTGAAGTGCTTGCTCCTGCCACTTCTGTTTTAAAGTGATTTATTGCAAGGAGAATGATGCAGAGCTGGATTTAGACTTGGTGATTGCACGTTCTTACCTTTGTAGGTGATGTTGCAGAGCTTATGATACTTACACAAAAAAAGATGATCGCTAATATGATGCTACTGCTAAAGCTTTTTTCTTGATTGATTATGCATCTGTTACTACTTGTAGTTCTGGAAAGAGTTGAGCTACTCATGGACTTAATACATCTAAACTGCTTTCAGCTACAAAGACACTTTGCCTTAAATCTACATCAGAATCTCCTCCTGTTGTGGTATTGAATAACATTGAAACAATTACATTTCAGCGTATATATTCGTAGGTTAGTAGTGGTTATGAAAGTGGCTCCAAAACGTACTTGCATGGTACTCCTTGCCGTAGGTCATTTGTCAAAAAATAGCACAATGTTGTGATTCTGCACCAAGTATTGAACGACAAGCCTTGAAGGATGAAGAAATTAGGCATTACTTGGCTATTGGAATGGGAAAGTCGATCATGAAAGAGGTTACGATTCTTTGTAGTGAATCAGTTAACTCAATTCAGAAATTAAGGAGTAGGAATGACATATATTTTGCGTAGGCTAGAGTTATAGAAGAAGTAAAGACCTACTGCCCACTGCTGCTATCTTTCCTTCTTGCAAGTACCGATACCACAATAATGAGGTATTTTTGATACCTAGCAATAGCATAAAATTACTTTGTTAATAGACTAAATCGGGTACAGTTCTTATATTCTGTCATTTGTATACTATCAAAATGTTGTCGTATGATGACTTGAATACTATAGTGAGAGACATTGAGTCAATAATTAACTCTAGTCCAATCAGATACTTGTCTACTGATGATATTGAAGAACCTTTAACCTCGTCTCATCTTATGATAGGTAGACACCTATTGCATCTGCCTGATAATCTATGTTCTCAAGAAGGAGATGATGATTATGCATAGAATGCTATGACTGAAACATTGACTAGGTGAATGAAGTACTTGAATACTGTCTTAAGCAAGTATTGCAAGAGATAGACTCGTGAATTCTTAACTGGATTACGGGAGAGTCATTTTCATTATGCTAGGAAAAGACATCGCTCAGAACATATGTTTATTGGAGATGTAGTAGGTCATCCATAATGACCAGAAGCCCAATGAATATTGGAACCTTGAAAGGGTGGAGGAAACGATTCCAGGAAAAGATGGTCTTCTAAGGAGTGCGATTTTACGAGACTATACAGGAGGGAAGAGGTCTAAGCTATTTTGCAGATCAATACAGCTACTTTATCCTGTAGAAGTCAGTAGCACAATGGAACCATTGCCACTGTAATGAAGTTTTGGAGCCAGGAAACATGTAACCAGCTGAGGTTTATACTCCTGAAGTGAAATCATGTCGTCCTAAGAGGAATGCAACTCTAAGGGCTCAGAATTATGTACTCGCACAAGCTCTATTTGACAGATTTGTTATTATTGACTAGTGAGTATGTATGAATTACAGTTATATTATTGCATTATTTTTATTATTGATGTGTGTTTTGACTATTAATAAGGTGTGAAAGTATGTTGACTGATTTTATTATGTATCAGTCAAGGTGGGGTTTGTGCGGATAATGACATTGTAGTTATCATTTGAATTATTATTTGAAGTTATTAATTTTTATAACTCATCTCAACATCTTGTCAGTAAGGTGTTTGATAATATAGAAGATATTCGTTGTTGAAAATAGTCCTTTTAATTGTGAATCTTGAAATGTCTGCGTACAGAGAAGTTTTTCTCATAAGCAGTAATGAAAGATCAGGTATGAAATAGTGTATTGTATTTTGAGGTAACAAAAAATATTATGTACTATATCATAGTAAGTATAAGGCAAGTTTTTTCACGCAGAAACATTCTTTATTTGCAAGAAGTGGCTTGTCTGCGGGCTACATTTGTGCTGATGAAGATGACAGTATCAGTATGAAAAATGCTGTAGAGCAAGGGAAATATCAATTGACGTTTGTGACACATTAGTCACTATTAAGGAGAAAGAAATATAGAAATATTATTTGCTCTAATGAATACTAAGTGAGAATTATTGGTTTGGCTAATGATAAAGCTCATACTATTAAGAAATTATTAGCTAGTCCAATATTTTTAAATTATTGATTTCTATTTAGGGGAAGTACCTTTTGTGAAGCATTGCCAAGAATTGCTCAACTACGTAGCATATTACCTGCTAACACTCCTGTAATGACATTAACTACCACTGCAACAGTTACATTATGTTTACAGTTGTCTCGTTTGATTGGCATAAAAAATCCAAAAATTGTAGTTACAGACAAGTGGTGTGTCACAACTTAAGTCAATGGAAGAGAATTTTTGTAAATTAGCAGAGAAATCAAGAAAAAAGGGTTGATTCTCCAAAAACAATCTTTTATTGCTGAAGTATGGATGACTGTGCTACTATATACTTATATTTTCATTACTCTCTGAAGCACAATTATAATGAGTCACCTGGTGCACCATCTCTGCCAAGTATCGATTGCTAGAGCTTTTTACCAGTTGCACCGATAATGACATCAAGAACCAGACTATAACTTCACTGACACAGCATAGCTATTTAAGAGTTGTCTGTGCCACTGTGGCCTTTAGAATGGGTGTCAATTCGCCTTCCAGTTGACATAGAGTACTTTATAAAGGAAACAGGAAGGTCAGGGCGAGATGGTCGCCCTTTCACTGCAGCTCTGCTAACCAAACAAATAAGGGACAGCATTGACGAGGATATGAAGGAGTATTGCATTTCTGCTACTTGTTGTACACAATATATTACAAAGAAACTGCTGTGGTATGTCCTTATCTAGTACTGCACGATAGTTTTATTTTAATGTAACTATTACAACAGCATGTGATTACAATAATTATACACGTATAACATTAATGTAATACATGTTCCATGAGTTATTTTCACTTGTGTACATGAGAGAGGCACAGAGGAATTGAAAGAGAGTGACACAGATAAAAAAGACTTGCATGTATATACCTATTTTTGTAAAATTCCTTTAATCCAAGACAACAGGTCTTCAGGGGAAAAGAGATTTTGGGTTGGGAAACTTAAAACATCTACTGGCAGTAGTACTAAAGAGCTTTGCCTTATTGATGTCAGTAATAGCTTTATTAATATCTGTCATCATACTGGCCTGTGTATGTCGAGTATGGTGGTGATTGACACCATTCACTACATCAAAATTGCCTAATACCATGTTTACACTAAAGTGTAACTATAACCATGCCAAGGGAACTAGTTTTGAACTGAGTCATCCTTCCAGGCTAGCACGAGTTTACACTAGCTTTCTGTATCTATGCTGTAACAGTATTATGTAGAAGGCGTGGTGTTAGTTAATTATTTATTTTGGGCATGTCTCACCGTCTTTCAAATGGTGGATCACAGCAGTAAAGCATTGATGCTACTTTTTTCTAAAAATATGTCCAAGTGTTCTCATGGAATAAAGGCTCGATTTAAAATGAAAAGAAAAATGCAACTGAGAAGTTTGCAGCATACAGTAGCTATGAAAGTCCATCATTCCTTTTTTTTTGCTCTTCTGCCCACTCCAAGAAAAGTGTGGATAGAGCCAATGTAGTATACAGATGCATGCAAAGTAATGTATAAAATGTATGTGTACATATATTGGTGTAGCTTCTGGTGGGAGTATGTTGTATTAGAAACTTTTGAGGAGCATGACTGGAAACAAAACTTTTGTATGACTAGGCAAACTTTAATTATTTGTGTCATCAATTACACCCTGTACTCCTACACCAGGATACGACTTTAAGAAAGGCTATATCTGTTAAAAAGAGAGTGGCAGTTACACTGTGGTGTCTAGCTACATGTTCTAAATACCGTACAATTGCACATCTCTTTGGAATTGCAAGGTGCACAGTGTGTGTGATTGTTCATCAAACAATTGATGCTATTGTGAGGGTTTTTTAAAAACTTACATAAATTTCCCATCCGGACAGCATCTCAAAAATACTGTAGCAGACTTCAAGAAAAGGTGGAATTTTTCATGTGCTGGTGCTATTGACGGCTGCTACATACCTATACGTCCCCCTTCTTCAAATCTCACCGACTACTATAATAGGAAAGGGTTTTATTCAGTCATTCTTCAATCTTTTGTTGGTGCCATTTTCGTAATATTCATGTGGGTTGGCCTGGTAGTGTCCACGTTGCTCGTGTGTTTTTAAATTTAGCCTTGTATCGCAAGGCTAATAATAAAGAAATGTTACAAGGACATCTGCTAGATATAAATGGTCGTCCTTTGTCTCCGTTTATGGTTGGTGATTCTGCTTATCCATTACATTCCTGGCTAGTAAAACCATACCCACGCAATAGTAGCCTCTCTTCACAGCAAAAGACCTATAACTATCGAATGTCAAGAGCATGTATTGTGAGTGAGAACGCTTTTGTTCAATTAAAGGCAAGTTGGTGCCGTCTTGCTAAACAGAATGACATGGATGTGAAACGGGTCCCTTATGTTGTAGATGCTTGTTGCATTTTACACAACATCTGTGTGATAACTGGCTACTAGATGTACAGGAGCTTTACAATAATGTACCTGTTTCTGATGTAACAGATTCACAAGAGATTAATGAAGACATTCATGAAGTTTTAATGGACTACATTTGTAGTAACCCCATACCTAATGACATGTAATTGTGACCATAATTGACAAAAGGTACCTTATGACGGGTAGTGAAATTTGTCTTTCTAGCCTATAAAATCCAACTTCCTCAGCGCCATTTATCATAAACTAACTCCACAGGATGCAAAAAGTTACCATGAAACTTTTAGAAACAATGATTGTCTAACAAAGCACTCACAGGTTGATATTTTCCATTATAACGATCAATTGTGACCATAATTGACAAAAGTACCTTATGGCGGATTTTAAAATTCCTCTTAAAAATGAAAAATATCTACCTGTGAGTGCTCTCTTAGTCAACAATTGTTTCTATAAGCTACATAGTAACTTTTTGCATCCTCTGGATTAATTTTATGATAGATGGAGCTCAGGAAGTTGGATTTTTTAGGCTATAAAGACCAATTTTCCTATCCGCCATAAGGTACCTTTTGTCAATTATGGTCACAATTTTAAAATCCGCCATAAGGGCCTTTTGTCAATTATGGTCACAATTACTTCACTTCCTCTCTCTTTAATACAAATGTTAAACATTCATAAAATTGATTTCTTTCAATATAATTACGTGACAAATCAATTATTTTGACAATCAAAACCAATAATCACTGTTCAAAATAATCACTGTCAAACTGAATCCAAGGTGATGATGATGTGAGATGATAATTATTATGAGTTTGTTAACAAATCATACTAAACATCCTTAACTGAAATTCCCTCTTTTTTTCTTATTTTTTCTTGTCTTTCCTTTTCTTCCATTTCAAACTTCAATCTTTTTTCCAAAAGCTATATAAATTTTCGATCACTATCTGTACTAGCTGCAATCATTTTGTCAGCAACAGTATCTATTAATTTCTCAATTCAATCTTCTCAGTTTTTACACTTTGTAGCCTTCTTTGTATGCGACTTAACCTGGTTGTTTTTTTAATTATCTGATAAAATAGATTGGTTCTCCGTTGATGTCCCTGACAATTCACCGTCAGTTAATGGTGTTGTTGCATCATCACTTGAATTTTCTTCAGTAACAGAAGGTGGACCTCCTTTCTCTATCTCTACAGACTCATTGCGAGATTTATCAACGACAGGTGGTTCGGTAGTACGTTTATCTCCCAAAACTTGATCAAGTGGTTCCAAAAACTTCGAAGTCTTCCTACCTGTGCCTGTTACTGTGTTTATCTTTAATTTTCCTGTAATCCATTTTCAACTTTTTGGCCTTCTCACGACATTGCTCAGCTGATCTTTCATATCCACCCTCCTCCATAGCCTTGGAGATCTTCTCATAAACACACTTATTCTTTTGCATCCTTCAAGCTGGGCTTAGACTACGTCATCACCCCAAATATTGATTAGAGCAAGGGTTTCATCATCCTTCCAGTTCACAGCCATTTTATTTGCATGCACAGTACATGTGGTCACACCTCCCAATGGGTGTGGTCGTTGTCAGAACGCTTCATTTGTGCTAGCATGGCTCATGAAGGTACTACCAGCAGGCTATTTTGGGAACAGTGGTGGTTGTGTTTACACTGGTAATGACTTAAGTGTAGATAAAGGTTGATGGCACGGTTTCAGGGTACAGTGTAAACACAGTGTAATAAAGGACTGAGAGTGCCAATTGTTTGCTGAGTCTTACAATTGTGTCTTCAAATTTATTGCTGCCAAGAGCACCAATGACAAGCGTTCTATATGCAGGTCAACAGAAACATTTGCTTCTGGTATGCCTGTTGAATTGATGAAGTGAATAAATATGACTTGTTCAGCTTGCCTAGGAGAAAGTAAGTACTGATAATGGTATAGAAGAGCTGCTACTTTTGCCAAATTATTTCTATTTGGACTGTGAAAAATGGCCTCAAAAGCTTCCAGCATCTGATTGCCCAGTCAACATCCCCTTTTTATTTCATCAGCAAATTCCATATATAATGATCCGACAGTTAATAGTTCCTTAGCATATGTGCCTACTCTATCTTGAAAATTTGCAATGGTGAGTTGTATTTCACATTGACAAACTTGTCAATTATAAGAGACAAATCTGTGTTAATGATTCCTTTACGCCTACTTCTATCTTTTGTCCACAAGTCTTCTGGAATTGAAGAAGGGCATTCATTGAGAGATTCCATATATAAAACTTTCATAGCAGCCTAAGTCATGCAGCTCTTCAATAAGGTTTGCAAAAAATCTTCTGAAGCATTCATAATGCACTTCAAGTCCTTTTCAGCTACAATGGATCTTCCAATTTGGTATCTAATTTGGTTGGCACATTGACTTCTTAGACATTAAACATTTCCAAATAACCTATGTATACACAGACAATGAAACTTGTCTAATTGCAAAATCATGCCTACTTAAAACAGACAAAGCTTGGCATGCCATTCTTCAGTTGCCAAAATGAACCCTTCTAATCGAAATGATGGTCTTTCTCCATTGCTCTTAACTTTAAGTGCAGTTCTAGCTCGAACCTGAGATAATTGATCACCTAGCAATTTTGGATGGGTCAAGGCTTTATAAACGGTAGCATTCTTGAACACATTAGTAGATGTTAAATCTACAGCCACAAGCTCTTTATATTCAACTTGTGGCACGTACTGATGGATATGAGTTAGTATGTCAAACATGTCTTTCACTTTCTTTTTATCACTTGGAATTACTCCGAGAGGTACCTTATTAAAAAGATCATTGTGCGATACCTTATAGTTGAATACTTACAGTGCAAGATTTTGATGAAACTTCTTCATGCCTGCAGTGATTAATGTGATCAATTAAATCAGAAAATGCTATGTTGAAGAATGGTAAAGTTCCTACTAAAATACCTGAAAATAGTACTTGAATGTTAGCAATTAGAGCAGATTCATCATCTCCATTTGGCAGTGATGTCATAGCACATATCTCAAGTGGTGAAATGCATGTTGGTGACAATTCATTGAGAAATGAACTAACGTCCATGCTATTACAAACAGCATAACTATGATAGTAATGAAATGACTTGACTCATTGCTTGGCTGTTGACCTTATATATCGTGGTGTAACATCCTTTCTGACATTGTCATCAATAATTTTGAAAGAAGGGACAAAGGAGTAAAAGTGAGAAGTGAAAGAAAGATTTGAGTCGTATACAGGTGCTTGTAGAACTTGATTTTTCACGAGACTGAGATGCATCACGTTCATCTTCTGACTCTCAATTAGAAATACTAATTGGGGAGTACAGTGGTGGCCCAGGAATCAACTCTTCATGAACTTCTATGAGAGGGAACATAAAGAAGAGGCCACAAAATCATCACTATCATCCTTCCACCTGTTAGCCAAAATTGCATTAAGTGCATTGCTGATCTTTGGTAAGACTACTGTTCTATCTAGCTAAAGCTGTATTTTGCTGTATCAATGGTGCAGTGCAAACTAAACATCAACCATTTCTATTTTAACCACACTTTTAAAACTGTCAGAAACTTGTAACATTTCTCCACGCAGCAGTACAAAGAACATTCAGCGAAGAGTGGAATGCTCTTAAATCATTGTCACACATTCATATCATCCATGAGTGCAAACATGTCCACAAGATTTGTGATAGTTGCTATCAAATTCTTCTAAATTATTACATGCTTTAATGAATAGTATATAGAGCAGTTGTCACAGGTGCATGTGTCTTCCATAACATACTAGATCTTTGGATTTGAGCAAACTCTGCCAGTAAAAATTTACATTATTCATTCTTAAGTTAACTGCACATATACTATGCCAAATTGCAAATCATATTTAATATTACATAATCTCAGAAACTTTAATGCCCTAAGCCTTTACAAAATACCGTTGAATAACACCAAAGGTACAAAGCTGTTTCTCTCTCGCTTTCATTTTTACTGTTGCAATAGACTGAAGTGTTTCACTGGATAGTTAGTTAATCTCCTCATGGTGTTATAATTAAATTTTATTGAAATTATCTCTACCTTCATGTCATCCACATTTAGTTCATTTGTTACAATATTTTTTTACAGTAAGAGGAGACGGAGACCTCAAAAATTTATTATAAATAAAAACAGAAGTAAAACATGCATGTTAAGCAAGGTTAAAAATAGGTACGTTATGTTAGTGACACAAAAAACGAAATGATAAGGGATTATAATAACAGAGTAGTCAGTCACATTGCTACGTTGCCTAGTGCCCCTTATACAATGAATTCCAGACCGAAACATGGTCAATAAATACTGGCATCAAATAAAATTCATTGTGGAGTGGTTGTATCTGTTAAACTTCTCTGGGTAGAGGAGAGTCTCTTGAGGAAAGAGGTATTGAAGGGGCTACTGCCGCCCAAGGTGGAGAAAATACGGGGAATGAAGGAGGAGTGCTCAACTTCCTTCACCCTTAGCTCATACTTTCCTTTCTTCTTCAACTCATTATCTCTATAGCAGGATTCCAAAGTATGAGACTTTTTAGTAGGGGCTAGAGCATGAAACATACGGGCATCAAAAAACACTTCTAAAACAATGGCCAAAGAATTCCTTAGCAGATATGTCTAGTCTAGCTTCATGATTAGTAGAAAATGTGTGATGTCACAAGGTTTCCCCAGTGTGAGTTGTAGGACCCGTTCCTTAACGACACTCAGACAACCATTATCAGGGAAGCAGAAATGTCTCACACATCATTATGTCTTAAGATAATTAAGCCACCATGAACACAAATTAAAGAGTGATCAATTGAGAATGAATAAGCAGAGCCACATGTCGGAAGAACTCCAGATAGTTGCCACCCATACTGTGCACCATAGTGTATCCCGAAACTCCTTTTGTAAATCGAAACCAAATTCCTTAGATTGAAGGGCCAACAGCTAGGTGGAGGCCACCTTTTCACAAGAGACCACAGACGGAAACACCCATCTGATAACAATGATCTCACACTAGATATTAATGATATGTACCACCCCTGCTTCAACGAGTGCTATATAGCACATGCCCTCGCCACAATCAAAATACATTTGAGAGTTTAAAGAACCAAAAGGGCAATTATATGCCCTCCAAAAATTTTTGAAATAATGACTATTTGTACAATTAGTCAACCCGACAATAAATTTTTAAACCTTTCTTAAAAACGAACTTTTTTTTGAAAAAGCTATCATGGGTCACCTAAACTCCTCCCTAATTTTATTAGTAGCTATATATACTATGAAATTCATTTTGCTAATATTGTAATAATCATTATTTATTTACATAATAAAGCCTATCATTGATTAATAGTGTACATCTAGATTCCTGCATTAGAAATATGAATCATTATTAGCTCCAACCTAATTAATGCATGTGGTGAATCTAGTGATGGATAACATGAAATCTAGTCTCCATTAAATTGAGAATAAAGTGTTACATTTGGAGCTTTTTATTCCTAATTCCAAAAGTCCTACAGTCACCTTCGATGATCAGTTCAGTCACACCTTTCTCCTTTCACACTTACCTGCTCATGCTCATGTGTGTGTGTGCTACTATCTATTCAAATATCAATGGTCTAATGCGGTAGCTTAATTTTTACTGTTTCATTGATTAGGGAGTAGTTGCAATGAAATAAAATGGTGTTTTGCGAAGGCTATGACATGGAAGCAAGTCTTGAGCTTACTTGCAACAAGCAGAGGACTATCTGTTGTCCAGACACTTCTGCAGCAGCAAGAAACTTGAAAAAGGAGAGATAAAATGTTTCTTCTTGTTTGTTATCATTATCATTGACTGAATAGAACTACATGTACGTGCAGCGACCCACTGAATGGTAGCCTACAGAATCATGCACAAGTCTTGCTTGGTATGGCACCAAAAACAGCAACACTATTAACAAATTCTTCTGACATAATAAGTCACTGATGATTCACTTTTCATTGTATAAAATCATAAATACCATGCATATGTGACCATAATTGACAAAAGGGCCCTCATGGCGGATTTTAAAATTGATCGTTATAATGGAAAATATCAACCTGTGAGTGCTTTGTTAGACAATCATTGTTTCTAAAAGTTTCATGGTAACTTTTTGCATGCTGTGGAGTAATTTTATGATAAATGGGGCTCAGGAAGTTGGATTTCTTAGGCTAGAATCACAAATTTCACTACCCGCCATAAGGTACCTTTTGTCAATTATGGTCACATATGAGGCTCGCCCCAGTTAAATGTCCTGCATTCATCTAGTACCTGGTGTCTCAGACTGTCAGTGACCAAACATGCATCTCAGCCTCCTCACCACGCCTTTCAGTCACACCCATTCCTACCTACCTTCGTTCTTGATCTCACTAGCGTGCAAGGTAGGCCCCTTCATTTTTGTAGCCTACTGCTTTATAGATGTGGTGTCACTTATGATACACTTTTGCAGGCTGTGCTGCTAGAACAGTAGCATGCATTCTCTCTTGTTAAGGTTGAACTTTCACTTCAACTAAGCACTGAACATTCCTGCAAAGTCCTACTGGCGGCATTTGTGCATAGATGTCGAGTTTATTATGAACTTAGTTTCACAAGTGAGACTGTAGACTTTATTAATTTTAAGATAGGTACCCTTACAACACACAATGTTTATCATATAATTTATAGTGCTTCAGTGTTTGCATTGCCTTAACAAAAATCCTGAAGATGTGTAACAATTGGTTATTGTTATAATTTGCATACCTATGACTGTATAAAGAAATCTCTTGAAGACATATCTATGATGGGCTTTTAATTAGAAAATTGTACAGTAACGTGTATTACTGTGACCATAGCTGCTGTGAGTGCTGTCTGTATTCTCCACCACTCCACACAACCACAAATTCTCACTCTTTTAAGTTCTATCATAGATACTTAGGTTCTATAGACTGAATAAATTGACTCTTGTAATCATGAGCAGAACCAACAGGGTAATGTAATTATATACTTTTTAGTGCCACAAAATTAAGTCTCACCTGCTCACTTTTCATTTTAAGACAATCAAGTTTGCTTGAAATAATCCATGCAATAATGAAGCTACTAATAAAGAAAACCTAAGTGAAATTGCACTTGTTGGTTTTGTACTAATAACTCTGATTTTGATCAACTAGGAACACCACCGCCACCAACCAGTTGTAGTAGTTCCAGGTGAGAGAAACTGATTAATTGTAATGTATTATATATATTTCATGGTTTAATAGTGTCTCAGCTGAAGAAGTGCACTTTTGATGACACTTGATATAATCTCCATGCATCATCTTTTTGAGTGATAAAATATAGTACATTCATTATGTACCTACTCTAATTTTTAAGGCAGTGACTATTTGTACGGAACCGTAAACGACAAAGGAATGGCTATTTTTACGGAACCAAGAACTGCGCATGCGTAAAGGCATGTGTTACTACTCATATGAGTAACAGTAGGGCATAATTTTTCATCTTTTAAAGTTAACTTTCAGTTTAAAGGACTTCATTTTTTTTGTTAGGTATTGTCAGGACAATGACCCAAGGTTTTTGAGCTCACTGATGACTCTGGAGGCAATCGATTCGTGTAGCAAACAATTACAATGAATCTAGTTATAGCCTGGTGCAACCCATTCACTGTGTCACTTCATATATAACTTTTAAATTATTTAAAAAAAAATATTGTTAAGTACTTTTATAAATCATACAATGACATGACTGAGTAGCTAATACAATATCCTCACACATGACAAGATCTGCAATGCCAGTACTTTGACTTTGGACATGGAGACACAAACCTGTACACTTCAAATGGAGCCAGTCCAGGCAACTGTCACAACAAATACTTTCATAAGAATGAAGATCGGGTGAACAAGTAGTACATACCCATGTACCTTTAGCCTGTAGAGTACCAGAAACATCATTCACCAAGCTCCAGGCATCATAAGTAAAAACTTCTGAATGTTATTGATGCAGACATTCTCATCTAAGCATTTTATTGGTACTTTCTCCGGGCACACTTCAACCTCTGACTCTTCAATCAAACTATCAGTTGTCATAGCAGGAGTAACAACATGCCATTCAACAAACCATCTAAGCATAACTGTTGGAAGTAAAAGTACATATATTACAAATGTATCAATATTCATACATGTCCAGGTTTACTGGCAACAGTCCTCAGGAATCTCATTGTCCTGTACCATAAGGATTCTGAGGATGCATATCCTCCATCCCCTTGTAACCTTCAGTCCCATTGTCCACAAAAGGGACTGTCCCAGGAATGTCCCACCTTTCCCATATACCATGAGCATATGCTGTCTGTCCTATTCCACTGTCCCCTTAGGACAAGAGGGACAGTCCCAGGAATGTCCTACCTGTCCCGTACCATGAGCCTATTATGCTGTCTGTCCTGTTCTACTGTCCCCTTGGACAAGAGGGATGGTCCCAGTATCGTCCCACCTGTCCCATATACCATAAGCATATTATGCTGTCTGTCCTAGGACCACTTAGGACAAGAGGGACAGTACCATGAATGTCCCCTGTCTCATATTATGAGCATATTATGCTGTCTGTCCTGTCCCACTGTCCCCTAAGGACAAGAGGGACAGTCCCAGTAATGTCCCACCTGTCCCATACCATGAGTGTCTTATGCTGTCTGTCTTGTCGCCTTAAGACAAGAAGGACAGTCCCAGTAATGTCCCACCTGTCCCATACCATGATCATATTATGCTGTCTGTCCTGTCCCACTGTCCCCTTAGGACAAGAGGGACTGTCCCAGTATTGTCCCACCTGTCCCATATACCATGAGCATATTGTGCTGTCTGTCCTATCCCACTGACCCCTTAGGACAAGAGGGACGGTCCCAGGAATGTCCGACTTGTCCCATACAATGATTATATTATTCTGTCTGTCCTGTCCCACTGTCCCCTTAGGACAAAAGGGACGGTCCCAGTAATGTCCAACCTGTCCCATATTATGATCATATTATTCTGTCCTGTCCCACTGTGCCCTTAGGACAAAAGGGACGGTCCCAGTAATGTCCCACCTGTCCCATACCACAATCATATTATGCTGTCTCTCCTGTCCCACTGTCCCCTTATGGAAATTTCAACAAGATGGACAGTCCTTTTGAGTAACAGACATATTCTGTACATTGTTTCACGTGTCTCTGCCACTTAAAAAAAAGGATATGGCATTACAGAGATGTTACATGTATAAGATAAAGTTATACTAAATCATAATTATAAACTCAATCTCTTTTGGAAATTTTGCTTTTTTTATCACAGTCACCCTCTTGTCCAGCAAGTCCTTTTTTCAGACCCTTAAAGTAATGTACATTGTGTAAATAACAATTTTATTTTCATTTGTTAACTCACATTTTGATTGGAGGTTTGTCAAGAGCACCCATGTAGTCTTTAAGTGACATTTTGAATTTCATTAGAGTTGCAACAAATGTGACCATAATTGACAAAAGGTACCTTATGGCGGATTTTAAAATTTATCATTATAATGAAAAATATAAACCTGTGAGTGCTCTGTTGGACAACCACTGTTTCTAAAAGTAACATAGTAAGTTTTTGCATCCTGTGGAGTAATTTTATGTTAAATGGCGCTCAGGAAGTTGGATATTTTTGGCTATAAAGACAAACTTCACTACCCGCCATTAGGTACCTTTGTCTATTATGGTCACAAATGTAGTTCTTTCCTCCTTGTGTTCTGGAATCAACTTTTTTGTAAAAATATAGTGCTTTAATAGACATAAGTACAATAATATTAATATTTCTTTAAAGCTTACAGGATTGCTGCCTGTCAGAGTACCTAAGCCAATTTTTTCTAACTCTTTAAATGCAGCTAAAGTGCCATCTTTGTTTCCCATGTTACGAAACTTTTTCGCTTGAAGAATGCTGGGCAAGTGTAACTCTTTTCTAGGTAAATTGAGACAGAATGTTTCAACAAAAATAGGTGTTTTGATAACAGCAGTGTCTGTATGACAATTCTCTAAAATTATAAAGACATAGTATCATGCATTTTTGTTTAGATTGATACCTGAATATAACTGATAAAAGCTATTTCCTCTTCTAATCTACCTCTACCAGCTATGAAAGCTGTTTGCTGACAGCAAACTTCAACAGAATTCATTGATGCTTTCACAGCTTTATCAGTAATGATTTCAGGTAGAGGTTCTTGTGATTGTTCACATGAAACATATTGAAAGAGGACATAGAGTGATGCTGAGGCTCTTAATACTTATGCCAGTTACTGGCTCAACATTGCTATCAAAATTGATGTTCATTAAATTAAATCACATGCCAATATAAATAAAACTAGCACTATAAATTGTATTTTATAGTATCTCACTAATCATATGCTGAAATACATTTACCTCTATCAGTATCATAATGAAATTAAAAATTAATATATTTTAGGCTACAGTATAGCTCCAAATTTTTATTAGTCAAATATTTTATCAATTGTGTCATTGTTTTCATACAAAATATATTTATGTGCTTTCACATTTTATAGTCAAAATGAAAAAAATATTATTCCTGACATTAGTTTCAACATAAATAATTTTGACAATGTATTTTTGACTGACAAAAATTTGTAGCTTTAAATAATTGCTGTATTCATGGATTTAAGCTATATTAAAAAAAACCCAAATTTTTGCTTTGAATTTACCAGTTAGTAGATCATCTAAACCTGCAATAGTTTCTAGTTGATCCTGCAATGCATCATACTTCTCTTCAAATAGAGTCAGTTTGTCAGGAAAGTTAAATATCCATTCATGTCGTGTATCTGATTTCTTTTTCCAGACAGAAACTATCATTTTTACTATTTTGAAAATAATATAAAAAGAGGGGAAATTAATAATCTTACCGATAGTGCTGGTAACATCTTCATCAATTGGCTTCAATGTACAAAACTTGGCAAAAATAGGTTTTGGGAATAACCACAGAAATCTCTGACTGAGTCCCTTCTCAGTATTTCCTTATGTTTTAATTATGGAACGGGCAAAAGCTGGTTGATTATACCCACCAACAACAAGATTAATTTATCCATAGAGAAACTGGCCTCTCCTGTAACTAAAGTAAAGCTCATTAATCTTATTAATATAAGTAATAATAATAGAAATAATAGTACAGCAGAGATAGTAGACTTAAAAGGGAAAGTGTAAATGAAGGAGAAGCTGAAGAGAAAATATATTTATCATAAAAGCTACCTGTGGAGCGAGTCCAACTATTGCCATTATATAACTCATAAAACTGGTTCATTTCATGTGAGTTGGACAGGCATTTCCCTTTAAAAAGGTTGAGTTTAGAGAGAAATAATGAAAATTCATCATAAATTTCTAGTAATCTCCCTCCATTGAGTGACATTAACTCTCCCACCTTCTCAAAAGAAGCATCCTGAAACAACCATTCATCTGCAGTATGAAGCAAAATTATTTATAAAAAGCAGTGTACCTTATGAATGTGGTTTTAAAATATTATAACATGAACTGACCTTTACATCCAATTTCTTCTGTAGCACATCTAACCAGGCTCACAATGTAGCTATGCAGAGTTGATTTTTAACTTCCAGTCAACATAAATATAATTAGCCAAACTATAGCATACTCACTCAACCCTGTCTTAGGAACTTGTATTTTTGCGGATGATAAAGCAAAACTGGTGATAGTCAGAAAACTACCCAAAACAGCTGTTAGATATACACTAATTGCCTCAGATACTTTATGGCAAGCCTATATGAGCAATTAACTTGTAACAGTATAATGCATATGCATGTATTGAGCATAATACATACGTATAGATATCTATGGTATATAGGATGATCCTTAGTGTCATCAACCCTTCATGAGGTGTAGATAATGCAATAGTTTTGGTGGTACCATGAAAGCTATTGTATTATTTACACCTGATAGGGCTGATTACAGTATCAGAGCTTGCTTTGATTAAAATTAGCTACCTTAAAGCAACTTTTAATTGCAATAAATTTAAGGTAGAATCTAAACCAAAAATTGATGCATGAATTTTTGTACATTGCAATGGTCTAGCACAGTACACGCGTTTGAGGCTCAAAATGGCATCTATATATGCCTTTTGAAACATAGTTTCTCCTACATACTTGCAGACAATTATAATCTATAGCATATCAATTGCAAGCTATAATTAATACAAGTGCATGCTTGACTTATAGCAGTAACTTCACTGGGAAACAAACTCCAGTCTAGTTCAACAGCCCAGCACTTTTTCAGTCTCTCTCTAGTTTCTTGTAACTTTTGCCTTGGATCTTGGCTTGAAAATGGTGATGACATTTTGACAGTGCTGATTAATCTTCAGGTGACCGGTAGACTGAGTGTTCTTCTCTTACTGTACTGCGCTGTAAATCTAATCTGCTATAGTGAAATGAAGCCACACCCACACACATGTAAAGCACAAGATTGATCTACTACAAGGCCATTTTAACAATGTATCTGAGATTCGTACATTTTTGTTTGCTGCTCTATTTCTTCCAGAAGAATATCCTGATTTTCTATAAGTCTGCTGTACCTTCTCTAAAGCAGAACATCCGCTCCTGTTGAAACTGGAACAATATTGATGGACAACTTGAAACTACTAGATGCACAAGCATTTGTTGATGATACTTTACTAACATCAGAAATAATATCTCTACCAGATTCGAAAGAAAAGCTACTAGGAATTATTCTAATACCTCAGCAGTCTGTCTGTGTTGTATGTCGTGGACCATTGTACTTGCGGTTCGATCGTCCTAGCAAACTTAATGTTTATTCTTTAAAGTTTAGTTCCATTCCATCCAAGCACTATCACAAGTATTGTGGGAAGAAATGATGTAAGCTGTTGCAGTATTACGGGTACACAACTAATTGTTACGGCCGCTTGCATTACAGTGAAAATTGGAGTTCTTTGCCATATTTTATTTCCTCACAAGCGACAGCTTTTGAAATGAATTTTCTAATTATGTATGACACCGAGTTACTTATAGGAGAACTGTCATACAAACAAAAAGCTGATATCTATAACTGTTACCATGGATATGAAAACTCAGATGAACAAAATGGCAATGATGTAATAAGGAGATATATATGTTTTCTTCATTAAATTTTTGTAATGTATTGTATGTGCTTTTGTTTACAGGGAGTTAGGTGACAGATTGAAATTAGTCAGGCGTAGGTTAGAAGTTGCACACCTTCGATATGCTGCTTTGCATGTAATTGGAGAGTTTGGATTCAAAAAAAATAATTTATCAAGATTTTCGTCTCACATTAACAAAATTGACACCCAGATTTTTTGACTCTTTCCAGACAAGTTTTGCAAGTAAGAATGGCTTCAAATGGTTTTTATATCTTAATGACTTAACATATGTTATGTAACCAGTAATGAATTAATGTACATGTAAACGTATTGTCACTCTATAATTTATTATTTAACTTTTTGTGCCTTACTTTTGTTACTGCACTTGTTCTACTTTATCTTTGTTAATTGCATTACATAATTTTCATGTAATCTACTGTGACTTTTTTACATCTTTACATGCATGTACATGTAGGTCACAAGTGCAACAATCCTGGATGCAGAGCAGCTTTGGTTTTTGATGGAAATATGAAAAATCAGAGAGATGTTTGTATGGCTAGAGACACAGGCTTTGTGGAGTTTATAAATTTACCTAGGAAGATTAAAACTGGATGTGTTCACACTCCAGTACATGGAAATTGTTTTTGATTGAGTCACCTGAATCAGTTTCTCAGAAAAGGATGAAACAAGTAGCAGAAATGATTTTGTACTTGAGACAATATTATCAAAAAAAACAACATGGAATGAAGACTATTATGAAGTATATAGCAAATTACCAATCATTTGTCATTAATATTGGATGAGGTTTACCACACCATTTGAGCAAGAGTAATATTTCGCTAATTTGCCTATTGAAAGTACATATAATTTGAAACTTTCCCATTTGACCATTTTTGTGACATGTTTCATTGAGCATGCTCAGATACAAACAAAATGGCAGAGTATGGGCAATTTCTTCAACAAGTAAACTGCCAATTGCCAATATTAAATCCTTGAGAATGATCATGTTGTAACTTGTAAGTTATACATACATTGTTTATTGCTTGTTGGTATTGTTGCTAGGACAACCCGGTGTTGCTACAAAATGGATTGCAGGATCTACACTTCCAATATCAGCAATTAAAGACTATAAAGACAATATTCAAAAAGAATTTTTGCTTAACACTGTTAGCCGTGCTGGACAGAAAATTAGTGTTGCCTTCCCAAAAGACATGTCTGTCAGAGCCAATGGCCAAGAAAGCTAAGATAGAAAGACTTGTTATAAAAGATGCAGAAGGGTAAGCAGAAATTTTTGCTCTGTTAACATGAACACTTTGGATGTAAGAGAATTTTTGTTGAAGATGATGCCGAAAGAGTCAAAAAGCCTACTTGTGGTACAGAAAAAGATAATTATATGTAGGGATTCTAGCTGCTATATGACCTTGTGGCATTTTTATACATGTAGCGGAACTGTTCAGGTCAGAATCAAAAGGGCAAGTTTATGGCCAGCTACACCAGCTTTTGCAGGATAATGTTTTTCTAGCCTCTGATTTAAGTAGGTTTATATTTTACCATGTATAGTTCTACAATTCACTCTCATTTATATATGCAGAGTATATTATCTATGACAATGGCTGTCATCTTAAGAAATATGCACTTCATAGAAGCTCTATAACTTCAACTTCAAACTTCATATTGCAATTGACAATTGTAGTTGATAAGTTTCACATGAAAGGGCATACAGACAAGTGGTACTGTGATCCCAATAACATTGATGAACTTGGCAAGGTTAGTGATGACACAATAAATGTTGTGGTCTATTACTAATATTATACATTAATACAGAAGTTTGTAAGCAGACATTTTCTTGGCTATCAAGTATTCATAAATGACAAGGAGCATGTCAGAGCATACATTCTTGTTTTTTATTCTGTATTTGTGTTTCAGACACAATAAAAGACTACTAAGTCATAAATTTAAAAAACTTAGTTAAACATATTGTATTTTATAATTTTTATGATGCCTGTCTGTCACTTGTCAAGAAACACAACACAACACATATATGCACAGTGTGACTACACAGGTGATTGGTTTTCCATCCCTTGTATTCTAGAGTGACATAAACAAATAACTATGACTTGGCATGCTACATGCGGGATGCTCCTAGGATTGTCCCTTTTGTCCTAAGGGGACAGTGGGACAGGACAGACAGCATAATATGCTCATCGTATGGGAAAGGTTAGTCATTACTAGGACCTTCCCTCTGTCCTAATGGGACAGTGGGACAGGACAGACAGCATAACATGATCATGGTATGGGACAGGTGGGACATTTCTGGGTCCGACCCTCTTGTCCTAAGGTGACAGTGGGACAGGACAGACAGCATAATATGCTCATGGTATGGGACAGATGGGACTTTACTGGCACCGTCCCTCTTGTCCTAAGGGGACAGTGGGACAGGACAGACATCATAATATGCTCACGGTATTGGACAGGTGGGTCATTCCTGGGACCATCCCTCTTGTATAAGGGGACAGTGGGACAGGACAGACAGCATAATATGATCATGGTATGGGACAAGTGGGACATTACTGGGACATTACTCACAACAAAAAAGTCAATTATATTTCAGGGCAAAAAGCAGAAATAGAAATTACAATAGTATAATGTTCAAATTATGAATTGTTCAGCAAGGCAAAATGCTTCAATACTTGAGATTCCGTCTTCCTACAATAATGTATGTGTATTATATATTGTTCTAGTAGGTCGCATATGCAGAATATAGGACCTGAGATTTGTGTCTGAGGATGTGATATAGCCCGAGGGCCGT
>NW_003546295.1:311168-314814 GCF_000090795.2 Amphimedon queenslandica | reverse complement strand
ATATAGGATATATGGAATATTGATGGCATCATCTCTGCTCACCTCTTTTTGTCGGCCATTTTGCTATTAATTATTATAAATATTAATTAACTGCGCATGCGCAGTAGTAGAGCATGTGTTAGCATGGTGAAGAAGAAGAGTGCAAAGGTAGCTTTCTCTTTGACTTAAATCTATTATCATCATCAATGTCTAATGGCAACAGATGCAAGTTCACCTCAAAAAAAGAAAAGGAGACTCTCTTTGTCACTTGGAAAAGGGAAGCAGCGGTTTTCTGTTGCCTCCAGTGAAGAATTGGAGCATGCATCAATCAAATATGTGCCCAAAAATACCACTACTGGCATCAATTGGGCTTTTTGTTTGTTCAGTGTTTGGACAGAACAGTTGAGCTACCAGCCAGAATTATTGTGGACCCTTAGAGACCTCGAGAAGTTTTTAACAATGATATCCCAGTTTTGCCTGGAAGTGAAGCAACAAAATGGCCGACCATACACGCCGAAGTCTTTGCTTCAAATTTTAATCAACTTACAGAATTACGCTCGTACAAAAGATGAGGGTGCTTTGCCTTTTTTGTCTCAGAAGGATGGACATTTTAAATGCATCATACTGTCTTAGACAACGTGTCTCGTGAACTACACAAAGAAGGTGTTGGGACTGAAAAAGTGCAAGCTCGTATCGTGACAAATCTAGAAGAAAACCTGCTGTGGGACATGGGAGTATTGGGCGTACACTCACCTGTAGCTTTACAAAATGCTGTCTTCTTTTACTGTGGAGTGTATTTATGTTTAAGGGGAGGAGATGAATTGCGGAAAAGTTAATTATGGAAAGGAGTGGTCATTTAAGCATTTATGGAGTACGTTCTTATGAGTGAACCACTGTGGAGCAGAAGGAACTGTGAAGCAGGAGGAACATGTAGATAAATTAGACGAGCCAAAAGTCCAGACAGTTGATGAAAAAGAAAACTTGGATCCTTCTGATGTAAATAGTGTTCTGAAGCATTTCAACTTTCAGAAAATCGATGGGTGTACCATTAATTTTAGTTTCTCAGGCTCAAGAGATTAAACTTGACTGTTTTCATATTACTCATTATGTTCATTTATTTTCCATTCATTTACTGTTGTGATTATTATTACTATTCATTTATTATTGGCTAACAATTAAACAGTAAATCTAGGAAAAATATAGATCTGTTCTATATACAAAATATAGGACCCACCACATCAAAGAGATGATGTCATCATTATGCTATATATATATACTATACATCGTGTATAATTACAAGTAAATACACTACTTACTGTGGCCATAATAAATTCATGACTTCATTATCAAACAATTATACATGCAACCTTGAATAATAACTTAGAACAAAATACATACATGTAAGACACTTTGTAAACTCCCAATATTCTATCTTACTATGTATTTCATTGTTAAGGTTATGATAATGTGAAACCAATGCTGCTAAAGACTGGTGCCTCCTACAGTGTGATAAACTACTGATCAAGGAGCTACAACAAAACACTAAGTTACATATAATAAAGAAATTAATTTAGTTACAACAACCTAAATCCAGATTAGCATTTAGTTATTATTGCACATTCCAATATCAAGCAAAACTATTGCTGAATCATTAAATCATATCCAGCTGTAATTACCTGTAAAGCAATAGCAACAAAAACATATCAAAGGCAAGTAATGTAAACTTACAGGCTAATAATAACAATAGCACAAACAGTAATTGTGAAAAAACTTTATTACCAATCACATCAACTTATGTATTCCTAGAAACTCCCATTATACATACTATAAATCAAACTATGAAAGGAATAAATTTCATGCATGATAGTCATTAAAAACTACAAGTACCAATAATCCACTACATGTACAATACACTATGATAAACATGTACATGTATATGCATGTTATACGTTGTTTGTCACAATCATACTTTTGAGTCTCATTCCAAGTCAGACCTCACTGTTTAACACCACATAGTAGTCCTTGTGCCAAATAAGTACCTGTATAAATATGAATGTGACAATAATAATAATAATAATGTTAGCATCTACAATGTTTCTGATTGGATCATAAATGTATGTGCATGCATGCATTTTAGACATAATATTGCTTATTAATGATATCCTCTGAATACTTTCATGACCTGCTTTATATACAATAACATGGTGTACATGAAGAATTTTAAAAGTGCAAACAATATTTTTTGTTAATGAGAACATGCACATGTTACAACAATCATCAACAAATGATGCACAACATCAGCTGGCAAGCATTTGTTAAGCACACAGCATCGATGGCAGCGTCATTCAAATGCGCAACATCAGCCGGCAAGCATTAATTTATTAATGCGCACAGCATTGATAGCAGCATTAACATGAATGATCATTAATATATGTACTAAATCACTGCTTGAATGCTACTACATGTACAAGCATTATGACAACTTTCAATGTTACTCTCAAATTTTTCTTGTCCTTCAAAATTTTTCAGAAGCACCCAGATCCATAAGCTCCTCATATTTGTAATAAACATGTAGTACAAGCCACAAACAAGATCCAGATTTGATAATAACAGCTTTCTTACCCTCTGTCCTACATGAATGATAGTCACACAAATTTGAATCAATGCTAAACTCTAATGAACACTAAACCTCTTTCACACCCTCTCACTGTCCATTATAATAGCATTAAGTACTCAATATTCACTGTTATACATTGATTTATCTCACTTCCTGCATGAAGTTAGATCAAATTCATACTGAGCAATACTGGATGGATACACCAATGGTTTTCACTCACACACATAACAAGCAGTGAAATACAAGTCACATTAAACAACCAATGTTTATAGAATAATTCACCTCCCATTCACCATACCCACTTCCATCAACAATCAATGCTAAATAAATATTAATACACTTAACTGCTTGGAAATGATTAGTACCAACATGCTTCGAATACAAAGCAGGTGTGTTAGTATCACAAGGAATGCCATTTAATGTTTGGGTTCCATATCTAGCCCAGCCAACAAAAGTAGGAGTTAGTGAATATGAATATATGGTTGTACCTAATATTGCAGTTAGTGTAATTATCTCTGTGTCAGTGGCCCACACAATTTTTATACATTTTGGACTTATTTATGTAATCATATATGCTTGAATATCTGGTTGCACTTAATGTACTATTAAACAATTCTTCTTCAAAGTTTGGCATATTACTAACAATTGCTTTACGTAATTCGTAATGCTGAGACATGGACCCAGTAATGAGATATGAAAGGGCATAAAATAAACAGCTCACTTCACCAGGGACATCAAGAGTACTATTAGGAACTTGTTGGGAACTATTATTATTTAGTATACTTTTCTTTGCGAGACACACTGCACATGCGCAGTGTGTCATTGTTATATAATACATTATATATAACACGAGTTCTTCTCTGAAGGAACCATTATAAAAGTAGCGGCGGTACAGCCAGCAATCCGAGAGAGCGCGTCAGACCTATATACAGTCCTCCATTTAGATCGGTGTACCAAATGGTCCACCGAGCCAGATAAAGAAAATTGACTAGGTTCTCGGAGCTACAGGAGCGGTAGCCATTTTATTCGAAGGTCTAGACGGTACTCATT
>NW_003546295.1:307321-309195 GCF_000090795.2 Amphimedon queenslandica | reverse complement strand
GAAATTAGACAAGGCTTTACAGCGATTTTGGGATTTAGAATCCATTGGCATTATTGATAATGAGGAACAGGTTTTTGACCAATTCAGGGATCATGTCGTATTTATTGGGGATCGGTATGAAGTATCACTTCCGTGGAAGGATCCACTGAGAAACATTCCTTCTAACTACAATCTTAGTTTAAAGAGATTAACATCTCTGTTGAGGAGACTACAACAAGATCCAATTACATTTGAAGCATATCATAAGGTCATTCAGGAACAAGTTGACAATGGCATGGTAGAGAAGGTAGACAACCCAGAGGTCATCCAAGGGGACAGGGTGCACTATCTCCCGCATCATGCGGTGATTAGGAAAGATAAAGAGACCACCAAACTAAGGGTAGTCTATGATGCATCTGCAAAACAACATGGTCCTTCATTAAATGATTGTCTGCTGCCAGGACCCAAATTGCAGCAGGAAATTTTCAATGTTCTAATCACTTTTAGAGCACACAAGGTAGCATTTGCAGCTGACATTGAAAAGGCTTTTCTGAATATTGCAGTAGCACCGCAGGATAGGGATGTTCTAAGATTTTTATGGATCTCCAGCTTAGACAACCCATCAGATATAGCAGTTTTTCGTTTTACCAGAGTTATGTTTGGTGTCAACTGTAGTCCTTTTCTTCTAAATGCCACAGTGCGTACTCATTTGGAACAGTTTGTGGACGAGTACACCGAGATAGTACCAAAGCTAATGGATGCGATATATGTGGACGACATAGTCAGTGGTGCTCACACTGAAGAAGCAACAGAGGAAATTTTTTACACCGCAAAACAACTATTGAGCAAGGCAGGTTTCAATCTTAGAAAATTTATCTCTAATAGTGAAGTACTACAGCAGAAAGTTGAGTTACAGGAAGAAAGAGCAAAGAATGACAAAGGGGAATCATATGCTAAATTAGCTATAGGTAAAACAGTGGAGCCTGTGAAAGGAGAAACGAAAGTGTTAGGAGTTTTGTGGGATGTAAAGAAGGATCTATTTGTGTTCAGGATTAAGACCTTAGCAAAGGAAGCTAGGGAAATACATCCAACAAAACGTCAGGTAATTAGTGTCACAAGTAAATTTTTTGACCCGCTTGGACTGTTTAGCCCCCTCATCATCAAATTTAAGGTATTTTTTCAGAAGCTGTGTGTTAGCAAGGTTGATTGGGATGACGTATTGAAAGGTGAACAGTTAAAAACATGGCATTTGTTAGTTGAAGGATTATCACAAGTTGATACAATAACAGTACCTAGGTGTTATACAACTGGAGTAGAAGATTCTAAGCCACCTGCACGTCTTTATGGATTTTGCGACGCCTCAATTACTGCTTATGCAGCAGTGGTTTATCTTGTAGTTCAGTCTGAAGTAGCGCCTCATTCGACACTGGTTGCATCCAAGACAAGAGTTGCACCACTTCATAAGCAAACCATTCCACGATTAGAACTATTATCGGCAGTTCTTCTATCACGATTGGTTACAACAGTACAAGAAGTAATGATGAAGACATTTGATATGGAGCAAACTATCTGCTACACTGACTCAGAGATAACAATGCACTGGATCAAGGGACATGACAAAGCTTGGAAACCTTTCGTACGGAATCGTGTTCAAGAGATCAGACAAAGAATTCCTTCAGAATTTTGGTATCACTGCATTAGTCAAGATAACCCAGCAGACATCCCCTCAAGAGGCTTGGCAGCTCAGGAGCTACAACAATGCCAGATGTGGTGGCATGGCCCCGCATGGAAAGGAAAAGGAGATTATGAGAACGGGGAGATGGAGATACCTAAAGAGTGTAAAAGTGAGTTACGCTCAAGGGAAAGAAGCACAGTTTTATTGACAAAGCATAGTG
>NW_003546295.1:270689-304782 GCF_000090795.2 Amphimedon queenslandica | reverse complement strand
GGATCTCAGTGATGCTCAAGTTGGATCTCAGGACTCTCAAAATGGATCTAAGGACTCTCAAGATGGATCTCAGGATGCTCAAGATGGATCTCAGGACTCTCAAGATGGATCTAAGGACTCTCAAGCTAGATCTCAGGACTCTCAAGATGGATCTAAGGACTCTCAAGTCAGACATCGATCTAAGAACTCTCAAGTCAGACATCGATCTAAGGACTCTCAAGTTGGATCTCAGGATTCTCAAGATGAATCTAAGGACTCTCAAGTCAGATGTCGATATAAGGACTCTCATGAGGGATCTCAGGACCCTCAAATCAGATGCTCTCAAGGCAAACCCCTCACATCACGATCTAGACGTGTAGCAGCACAACAAGCAAGGAATAAGATGTTAGCTCGATCGTTGATATAACTACTTTATGTCATCTATTGTGAGTACTCTTATCATATGGAGCTGTAACAATTAATAGTATTATTATTTTGTTATTAATAAGACTATAAATTATTTACCATTTTGTTACCAGTTATAGGCCAGATCACTACTATTTATTACTTATTACTGAGTTGTGGTCTTTATTATTATCTTTCTATTGTTTGTGTCTATTGGCTGACCTTGGTCAGCCAATGGGGGAGTGTGTTGGGAACTATTATTATTTAGTATACTTTTTTTTGTGAGACACACTGCGCATGCGCAGTGTGTCATTGTTATATAATACATTATATATAACACGAGTTCTTCTCTGAAGGAACCATTATAAAAGTAGCGGCGGTACAGCCAGCAATCTGAGGGAGCGCGTCAGACCTATATACAGTCCTCCATTTAGATCGGTGTACCAAAGAACTCTTTCATCTGACAATGGTGTTGTTGGACTACCAGGTAAGATTCTAGCAGCTGCTCCAAACTTAAGGTTTAAAATCTCACACCATCTTTTTGAATTTCTTCATTACCAGGGTAGTAAACATAATCCCATTGTCTCCTTCTGACAATATCTGGGTTGGGAGGCTCTTCATAAGTAAAGATGACATCATCTTTTTTTGGATTACTTTTCTTTAATTTAATGCTTGAGAGTATTATAGATACAATCAGACTACTATTACAATGGTCTTTTTTTACAACACACTTGGTTTTATCATCTTTTGCTTTACATTTAATGTTAGAGAGTTTTATAGATACAATGAGACTACTACAACTATCATCATCTTTGACATTAAATTTGGTTTTTAGGTCTTTCAAATTAATTGAAACAATTAATTTATCATCTTTTTTTGAGCAAGGCAATGCTAAAGCAGTATTGTCAGTGCTACTGTCTATATCAACTTTTCTTTTTTGGGGGCAAGGCTTTTCTAAAGCATTATTGTCATATACTTTACTCTTCTTAGGGCAATTAGACTTTGGTAAATCAGTACTCTTACGTTTATTGCTACTAACGTTACTAGTACTTTGTACATGACTTGCTGACACTTTGCCATTCTTACTACAAGGTTCACCATCATTAATTATATCAGTCTCTTGACCTTTTTTCCCTTACTTTTCTTGATTTGAGGTAAGTCATTTTGAAATTTACTTCTGAGGCTGTAAATTTCGTTAATGCACAGATTACTAACTTTAACAGAGAGAGGATCAAATGATAAATGTAATCCATTTAATGTACATACACGAGAGAATGCAACATATGCCATACCATCCCCAAAAACAGCAGTCGATAAATCAATAATGGCTGTATCTTGTGAGAGGCCCTGACATTTATGAATAGTAATAGCATAAAAAAGAATAAGGGGAAACTGTTTCCTATGTATATACAAATTCTTAGGTAGCATAAATCTAGATGTAACCCTTTCTATGTCACAAGGTATATCAATATGATCAAATTTAATTGATATACGTGTAGCATAAATACCCATTACTGTACCAATCGCACCATTAACTAATCCTACCGTCACATCAATGTTACGTCTTAGCATTACTCTACAGCTTACTACTAAAGACAACACAGTTTGTAAACCAGCTGTTTTGCTTCGGTGATCTTTCAGTTTCTCTAATTTTCTTATTGCTTTTTGTAAAATTTTCCTGTGCTGCCACTTTCATCAACAACATCAACACATGCTAATTCTATTTTATCAGTTTCCAGTCTTTCTAACTTTAATTCATTGATTTTTTGGCAGGAGTCTACCTTAGAAAATAGGCAAATTGGAGGATTTCTTCCTTTACTTTCCAATTCCTTATATTTTTCTTCTAATGAAACCTTAAATACGCAACTCTTTAGCGTATCAATAGTTTCATCAGTCAGACAGCCATGCCTAACAGAAACAAGTATCTTAAAGAAAGTTTTGTCTCCTTTTTCTCGCTCATTGATTGTTCATCATATTTTACTATTTCTTTCTATATGTTAACTGCATTTGCTGCTCCAAGTCTAGTTTTTACTATTTTTTTGCTAATTTTTTAAATACCATTAACTGGTGGCAGTTGTAAGAAGTCACCTACAAGTAAAATATTTTTGGATCCAAACCATTCATCAGTTTCAAATATATCTTCTAAGCGCATGTGCAAGTCTGCTAGATTAGATTGGATACCATAGATACCTCATCTACAATTATAATTGTTAAATTTTTAAGTGTCATTTTTATCCTTTTCTGAGCTTCTTTATTCAAAGCCCAATATCCAGCTGTTTTTCCTTCATGCTCTATTGGTAGCTGAAATAATCTATGTATTGTTAGTCCACCTACATTAAATGCAGCTATACCTGTTGGTGCTACTATAGCACACATAATTTCACCACTTTTTGAATGCCATATGTCATCCACTAGGCATTTTATTGCCTCTATTAGAAACGATTTACCAGTTCCACCTACACCACTAATAAACATCCTTAGCGGTTTGATATTATCTAATCTAAGTAGTCTTGAAGACTCATTCTCTAATAAGTCTTCATGTTCTTTTTGACTTAAAAAATGACTTAATTTTATCAAAAATTCTTTTTTGGTCTACGTTAAGCATTGCCTCTCTTTGCTCTAATGTTAAATTAGGTATGTTTTGTGCATGTCAGCAATATCAGCTACTCCTTCCACTATTTCACCCAGTAATTGAGGCTCACCATCTTCCTTGTTATCAAGAAGTTCTTCAGTGAAACCAGCTTTATTTCTTGCATTGATTATTTTCTTCCAATTACATTCAGCTTCTAATAATTTCTGTAGTTGAAATGATTCTCAATGCCACGTATAGATGCTTCTCTGTGATGCCTAAAAGCTTCTTCCATTGTTTCTCCTTCCATTACGAGTGTGCTCTCATCTCTAAAAGGCACAAATAAAAATATTAGCGAGTAATAAAAATCGTCTCTTTCCGCTTCTTGCATAGGATTAAATTTCCTATGGTTTGGAAGGACTGGTTTTGATCGAAGTTTGTATTCTCTTTCTCCATTTTCTCCTATTTTATCAAATTTGTAATTAGCAACAGATTTGTAAAGATACATCTTTCATGTTATTTGGTCTTGTTGGATAAAAGTCTTCAAATATACTAGGATTAAAAATATCTTTCAAAGATCAATCCATTTTAGTTAATTATGAATAGTTTTTGATTCTTCTGCTCCTTTTATGAGGCAAGTACACATTAACATACTGTACGGTTACAGATTTCATGTATAAACTTTCACCAAGAAGAAGATCTCTAGCGTCATATAGTCCTACTTCTTTAGCTTGAAGTAATTTTTGTCCAATTTTATAAATCCTACTTTATAATTTGTCACAGCTGCTGACTTCATCCCATAAGTCCTGTGCATGACTTTGTTCTGTTGTAGTGACATATCCAAACATACTCTGTTAAGGAAAGACTCCTGTCAGCTATGTATTGCAAGTCGATATTTGCACGCCACAATGTCAACAGTAAAGGATTGTTGTCGTTGACTCGAACTTCTTTTTCATTTCGTTTGAGATAATATAGTTTATTGCAAGATTTCAAGCTATTTTCAACATCATTGATGCAAATACTATCTCGTACTGGTCTAGGAAAATCAAATCGGCATCTAGATAAATAGGTCTTGCAGACTTTAATATTTCGTTTGCAGCAATTGCTGCTCTTGTGCATTTGGTATCTTATTACCAAAATATTTAAATTAGGCGACATCTTTCTATCTGGTATATGACAGGTAATCCTATCTTGTATGAAAGAACAGACTTCTTCAGGACGATCGATACTGACAACTGGAGCATTTTCAATCCATAGGAGGATGTGATAATGAGGCACTTCACGCATTTGATATTCTTTTTTAACATAATATTGTTCTACTTTGCCTAGAACACCTCTGGAGAATGACTGTTACAGAAATCCTTAAATTTGTGTGAAAATTGTCGCGATACTGAAACAGGGTCCTCTGTACATAATCTAGAAATACTATAGGATTGTGGTGCATTATTCACTTTTCTTAAATATTGCGCTATATTAGCTGAAATGTATTCAGCACAACTTAATGTTAGGAAAAGCGTTGGTGAGCCAAACTCAGCCATCATTGCTTTGACTTCACTTTTCACATGGAACCAATATTGATTTATGCCTTGTATTGGAGCCAACATGGTACTTAAATTGCCCTCAAATTCTTCACGTAATACATCAATTTTTCCCAATAATTGCAGCAACAGTGTGACCAACGTTGCCTCTTGTGTCTTTAATAAATTATATATGGGAGTTTTTATGGCCTAATTAATTTTTAATCTGGAATAGTGCAAACAATATGAATGATTGCTACAAAATCAAAAATCTTTGAAAGTCTAGATTTTATGTATTCACTAAATGATAAAGTCTGTGCTGCATAGCTTTGTTTCGGATGATGCTCTCCATATTGTCCAGTTGGAAATAAAGTAGGAAAGCATTACAAATCAAGATGCTCTTGCCTATTATCTATAGGCACTTCTTTTGCATTCATTAAATTATATTGACTGATATCAGAACCCGTTGCAATTTTACTATCAAGATTTCTAATGGTATATGCCAATAGGCCTTCTAAATCTTGATCAATTTCTTTTTCAAGCATTTTACAAGTAGTATTGCTAACTACATGTATAACATTTTTAGACAATTCGTCGATGGAATCATTGTCTACATTTCTATAAAGCAAATTTATTTTTTTTAATTTTCTTAGTGCTGCTTTTATTTTATTCACATCAACTACGCTACGCCAGACATTATTTTATTTAGTAGGCTGTCCATTAATAGTAATATAATATTCTGGATTAGGCAAACGACTAGAATCTATACTAACCTCATTTAAATTTTCCATTGTTTTTTCAAGGGAAAGAGGTAAATAAAACATTGCACCTTTAAGAGCCTTTAAAGAATTATATGTAGGCACTTTTAAGGTGTGTTTGCCTAGCCTAACAATTGTCTAAAAACACTTTGCTCTCTGTATTAACTGGCAACTTGAAGGATCCAAATTTTCTAATTCTTTGGGTAGTGGCTCACACTTTAATCCATTGAGCACACAACATGCTGGAACTTAATTTTTCCTAATAATTGGTTTACAATGATTACAAATATACATAACTTTATTGAATACTGTAGGATCATTCTCTCTAATGTAATCTAATAGGATATTCCAAACATCGCTATCTAAATTTTTAGCTTCAGTGACAGTTTTTTTTCTTAAAAGCCTCTCACAGCTATAACAAGCATTAACAGCCAGATCAGACAAAGCTTTCTTAAACTCATCAATAGCATCTGAATACTAAAAACAAAGTAAAGTAGTATACACTCTATTATTATCAACATTATCATCTTCAGAGTCACTATCATCATTACATTCTTCTACTCTATCAATACATGATACATCAACAATCCCTGCTACATAACAGGTGCCATTTGTATCAACAGGGATTGCAATTGCACTATCTAATTGGCTATCACAGATATCATTAGGATATTGCTGATTCATAAAAATAAGGCTCACTATTCTTTGTGCGACATTGCTCACCAAAATCACTAAAGCTATTCAACTTCAATTTCCTAATGCTATTTGATGCACATATCAATACGCCTACTTTGTGGGATCTGTTTTTCAAAACTAATTCTAACAATATACTTGATGCAGCATTACATTTACTGTCATATGTTATGTTCTCAAAATCTACACCTTTCATACTTGATGGCAATATATCATCAATTATTTCAGGGCTGTAATATAATGCTTCATTAATTTTCGTAAAATAATATTCCTTTGCTTCACAATTTGGTGCAGCTAATGAGTCATTAGACCGTAGTCTATACAATATGTTACTATAATTACATTCATAATAATCTTTATTTAGATGCTTCTTATTTTCTTTATTTAGTGCCATCTCTAATTTATCCATTTTGTTATCAGAAAATTTGTCACAAAAATTTTTTTTTGTTGCACGTAATATTGCGTCTCTATTTTCATAATATTGTTTCAAGGAGTTTTGTTTTTGAGGTCAAGAATTTTTTGTAGCGTTCTTCTGATTTTAATTTTTGGGGATCGGATCCTTTTGATAACGATCTCTAGATTGTTGCTGCTTTGGCTGTAGATCATTAGAATATGTTGCTCTTGAATAATTTAAAGATTTTATCGACTGGATTAGCATTGTTTTTTTTTTGGAATAGCATGTTGACTTCCTAATTTTTGCATCCTTATTTTTGTAATACCAATTTTTACATTTTTGCAATATATAACCTGAGTTCAATGCATGAAACTGCTTGGATCAAACCTTTGCAGAAGCAATCTTATACTTTTTACTGATTTTATATGCAATTCTTGCTTTGTTTTGACACTGTTACATTGTCTTATATAGTATGCTTTGGCGTTTGATCTATTTTTATCTACAAAATCTTCCATTTGCTTTCTATTATTATAATTTTTTGCATTCCTCTTTATAGTTTTGTTCCCAGTTATGTTGCTCTTTCTTTTTTTACTTCCTTTTTGTACAACAGTAACAACCAAAATTACTCGTAACATTGAAACCAGAAATAAGTACATGTACCATAACACCAAGTATGCAGGATGGACATTATTGTCATCATAAACTCTGCTGCTACTTATCATATTAAAACACTTACCTCAATTTTTTGTAGCACCAAGAAGAATACAATGCAGTACTTCAAAAGCAGCTGACTAAACGAGACACCAAAGGTGTGTGGCCTCATCCCTATAGTTGATTAAGAAGTGTTAGGCTTAGTTAGCCAAGCTGACCTGCAAGTACACCTGTACATTTAGATCAAAAGTAAAACTCTGGGCAAGTGTGAAAAGCATGATGGGACTCTCGAGTCCCTCCAAGAATTGGTGTTGTGTTTACAAAATTCCAACTAACACTTGGATTTTATCAACTATTTATACACTCTCATTTAAAAAATAGCATCATGGGTTGTAAAACCACAGCTTTTGATGTGGTCTCTATCAAAGAGACACATCCTAAAAACAAACCAGACTGCATGCCTGCAGAAGTAGCAGCGTACTCCAGCTACTCCCAAATTAGAGGTGTGGCATGACATCATCAACTATTAATTATTTGATGCAGTAGGCCCTGCAACAAGAAGGAAGTTTCAGATTTTTCTCTTCTTATAAACGCTATATGACATTATGGCGCAAATACTGTTGCCTAGATGTAAATTGAGTGATTTGAGAGAGTTTAGGACCTTTAGACTACCTACAGTTCGCTCGGGTTGAAATTTAAGAAGCTATAACTCAACAACAAGAAAGATTTAAAGAGTCCCACACATATTAAAACAATAACTAGTCTTGATCTACTGGAAAAGAGTCTCATTTACCTCCAGAGTACTACCACTATTGCTAGGCATTTTCTTGAAAGTTAAAAAGCTTCTACTAGCTAGAGCTGCTCTCTAAACATCTCAAGGCAGTAAAGCAAGACTTCCAAGCAGAAGAGAAGTTCTCTTATATTTATAGTGCGCAATTGCAAAGATATACATTCTGAATGAACGACAGCACTAAAGTGCATACCCTCGACACAATCTGTATGTAACAGTTATAATAAATTAAAATTAGTGAAACTTTTGAGACAAAGAAGCTTCAGCATGTACTAGATTTGTTAAAACTTAGTGAATGTTTTGAGACAGAGAATGCTTTGTTTTCAGACAAAGAAGAAGCTCCACTTGTTTGCTGCACTGCTGCATGCTAGCTAGCTGCAGCAATGTAAAGGTGTGGCTGCAATGAAAGTGTGGCTCAATCAAACCATGCTCCACCCGTACACACAGAAATGGTGGCACATGGCCATAAGTGGTGAAGAAAGCTTTAGTTCTTGTCAAATTTAAAACGTTCAAGCATGCATTTGTTAGGCTCTACTTGTTGCACACAAACGTCTTTTGAGTCCCTGATGTTTAATGACTCTGGCCACTACTTCGGGAGAAGAGAGCTTCGTGTAAACTCACAAGGTATGCCATGTTTGGGCTATCATATCTTTAAAACGAAGATGATTGGAGCAATTCCTCTCATAGTAATGAAAGATGAGGCTTTGCTTTATTGTTTTATCTGCCCTGTTGCCCTTTTGCTCTAACTACAAAAGAGCTGTCGGGGAAGCGACCTACGTTTGACGACTTTGCCAGCTTCTTACTCCACGTAAAAGACATCTAGCATTCCAAAGATGGAGAATAACTTTTTCTAGAGCCAGTGTTGATTATAAGACTCTCCGGGACTAGACAAGAAAGCAGTGTCTGCTCAAAAGTGGAGGTCAAGCGAACACAAACACACAGACAAGACAACTACTTTACCTTCAATCACGCCACACATGTCTCGGGTAATGCATGACAGACAGACAAACCGAGTACCCAAGTCCTCGCCTATGCAAAGGTGGGCGAGACCAATAACTTGACTAGCTAGTACTGAGCAGCTGTAACCTCTAATTTAAAATGAACCTTAAATTTAACAGTTAAATTAATGAACTACTTACCTATTAGCTCTTAAAAGAACAGGTGTTCTCTTAGTCTGAGCAGTGGGTACTCCTTGCAAGTAAGTCTAACCTCAGCAAAGACCAAGAGGAGAATATTGCAAGCAGTCTACCACACAGTGATGTAGCTATGGAAACTTTGCACATGCGCATTTAATTTTAAAATGACGTCTTAAACAGAGGGGTGTGATACATCACGCCCAAATAATTAGTTTTTAAACTTAAACTAAGTAAGATAATAAAAGCACTTGTCTTGTCCTTGACCCAAGCTCAAAGGAATGATGTAAAAGCCATTGCAAGCCATTCTCTAGTTTAAAAGATTTCCGTGTTGATAGAAGAAAGATGAAAGAAAGAAAAAAAGTCTGAATAATTTTGCAGAAATTTGAATTTGGGCCTATTCTCCAGAATCGCTCCCACTACAATACACTTCACTTTAAAGGTACCAGGAGAATTGCTCAGCAAAGGAGAACTTATCTAAGCGGTATATAAGGCTGTACAAGGTAAGATGAAAGAGTTATAAGCGTTTAAAAATTATAAATTTTGTCGCCATCTTGACAAATCAACTTCAACCCTACATATAGGCTACCGCCTATATAATAACTTTATTTAATGCTGAAGGATCATTCCCTCTAATATAATCTAATAGGATATTTCAAACATTGCTATCTAAATTTTTAGCTTCAGTGACAATTTTTCTTAAAAGCCTCTCACAGCTACAACAAGCATTAGCAGACTGATCAGACAATACTTTCTTAAACTCGTCAATAGCATCTGAATACTGGAAATAAAGTGCAGTATCTAAGTTTGGTACTCTACATGGGTCTTCTTCACCATCATTAATAGTGTAATACAGATTATCAAATTCAATCTCATTGGCTTCACTGATTTTAAAATTTGTCAATTGTGCTATATCGCCTACAGCAAGGGAAGAGTCAATAAGTAAACGTTATAACACTCCCGCTAGGGATACGTCGCAATTGTATGACTGAGCCCAAGGGCCACAGGCCCGAGCGCGAGGTCATACAAATGCGATGTATCCCGCAGCGGGGGTGTTATCAACATATTTGTGTGACAATGAGTGGGCATGTCAAAGGCGCGCGCCAATGCGCATTCTCAGACTTCACTTCTTGTGGTAGAAACATAAAGGTCAAGGTTGAGAAGGTCAACAAAATGGAAGCAGGAAGGAGAATGCCGAGGAAAAAGACAAACTACAACCGATTCCAAAGTGTCGGAAGGTGTCCTTATAACTATCAAAGGATCGGTTTTACTTTGCTATTGAGGATAGTGACTTAAAAGAAGCTATGAAAGCCTATTCTACCAATAATACGGCCGCTAATAACAAATGGGCTTTGGCCAATTATGAGCAGTGGTTTGAGCAGAGAAAGGAGATGCTTCCTGATTATGAAAGTAAGCAGCCAATGGAAGTGCTTTTAAGCGATGACCCAAAAGAGATAGGCCATAGTTTGAGCTTGTACGTAAAAGAAACGAGGAAGGTGGATGGTAATGAGAATACACCGAAGACTTTGTACCTGCTCTTGGCTGGATTACAGCGACACATGCGTCTTCAGAAAGGGCGTGCATCGGCCATTAACATATTCAACGATCCTCGATTAGAGGCTTTCCATAACGTTTGTGACCATGAATTTCGCCGCCTTCACCAGAAGGGTATAGGAGCAGAAGCATGACGTACAGAGACGCTATCAAAAGATGACGAAAATATTCCTTGGGATACTAAGGTACTGGACATAACTACCCCAGCTGGATTGTTAAATTGCGTCTTTTTCTACAATGGCAAAAACCTCTGTTTATGGGGAGGAGATGAACATTGCCAACTCAAGTTTTCACAACTGCGTCGTGATCTATTGTTTGTAGATGGAGTCCAAAAGATCTGCTACATATACACTGAGCATGGTAGCTAAAATAGATCTGATGGATTAGGGCAGTTACACATAGAAAACAAAGTCGTTAATTATTTTGAAGTCCCAGAAGCTGGAAGCAGAGATTACGTTAAGATCCTAGATTTGTACTTGTCTAAGTTGCCAAAGGAAGCAATTTGAAGAGATAATTTCTACGTTCGTCCAGTTTCTGTGTTACAAGAAGGGAAGCCATGGTTTACAAGCATTCCCATAGGAAGGAATAAGTTGGCTACTATAGACATTTTTCAATTGAAATGGAAATTAATGGGGGAATACGGAAACCGTCATTTTGGTAGGCAAGATGCCAACACGTTGCTGCGTGGTAGGATGCCACAATCGACATTCTACTTGTTCAAGTTATCATTTTTATCACTTTCCAAGAGATCTTGCCCGTAGAAGAAGTTGGCTTTCTTTTGTAGGTCGCAGAAATTACGATTGTACTCCCTGGGAGCCAGGAAATGGAGATTGTGTATGTTCACAGCACTTCATTTCTGGGTCCAAGTCTAATATACCAAACAATCCAGACTATGTACCATCTGTTCCTGCCTCAGTTCAGTTGGTTGATCCTGGCACTTGTGCAAAGCCTTCTCATTCTGTAGCTAGGTTTGAAAGAGCTCAGCAAAGATCAAGAGCAGTACTATTGGAGCAAGTGAGACTGGAAAGGATGGAACAGGAATTGCAGAGTTTGTGCTGCAGAGACATGATCATGGGACACTTGCAAGGCATGATGCTGATTGTTTCAATGAATTGGTGATGGAAGGTGTGGCTCAAGATGGTCGTACTGAGCTGACTAAAGTTGATCCATCTGAAACGATTTCCGTTGATATTGGTATGTTTTTATGTTTGCAAAAAATTAAAGTGATGTATAATTTGTTATTTATGCAGAATGTCAAACTGACCAAGAGAGAGACACGGAGCAATTCGATGCAAAAATTGTAGAGTTAGATATATCAAGAGCTCCATCTGCTGAGTTTTCCTTCTATGTCATAATAAACAATGACCAAAAAACCCGATTCTACACTGGTTTACCAACGTATGGTGCTTTTAAGGCATTAGTAGACTACTTGAAACCCAAAGCTACAGTAATGACGCCATGAAACTGTGGCCAGAGAAATAACCATTCCACCACTGCCAGTTGCTTTCCAAGAATTGCTGTTGAAGATCAGCTTTTTTCTGTTCTAATGCGTTTGAGATTAGGGTTACTCACTCAAGACACTGCTTTTAGATTCAAAATAAGTGAGTCTACTTATAGCCGTCTGTTTACAACATGGATTTGCTAATTATCCAAGGAGTTGAGACAGTTGTTTCCATTTCCATCAAGAAAGCAGATTGACAACTGGATGCCCAGGAAAATTAAACAGAATTTTCCTAACACAAGGATAGTTATTGATTGTTATGAAGTTCAGTGCCAACGGCCATCAGCCATACTCAATTCATCTGTTACATTTTCACAGTACAAAAGCAGAAATACTTGGAAAATTTTCATTGGATGTACCCCATCAGGTTTAGTGAGTTTTGTTTCTGAAGCATGGGGGGTTGGGTATCAGACCGTGAAATTACTTGCCAATCTGGACTTTTAGAGCTTCTTGAACCAGGAGATATGACTATGGCAGATAGGGGCTTTGATATTCAAGAGGTAGTGGCTCCTAAAGGAATTTTGTTGAATGTACCTCCTCGCTTAGGATCACAGAAACAACTAAGTGCCTATGATGTTGAGAAGACAAGACGGATTGCTGAATACAGAATTCATATTGAACGAGTGATAGGAAGAGGTCGTCGATATGAAATATTGAACCACACTTTTTCCAATCTAATGGGTGATTTAATTAGTGACATCAATGCAGTTTGTATGTATTTGACTAATTTTGATGTTCCTCTTGTAGGATATTAGTTCTGTATATGCATACTCTTTTTCTCTATTCCCATTCCCGCTATCTCTCTGTTATGATTTAAATGGATTGTATACATGTATTTAAAAGTTGTTAGACTATCAAATTTATGGAGAGTAAGTGAGTGTGTGTTTGACTGTGAATGAGTCCCAAGGTAGAATGAAAAGAGAATCAGGATTGGTAGACAAAAATAATTATTAGCACTTTTATCATTAATAATTGGAATGTATAATCTGATCCAATTACTATTACTGTACATGTACAGTCATATGTATAATTATTTCATACCATTACTAAACTATGACTAATACTGTAGCACAATGTAATCTTTACTATTACATAATTCATGTACATTCATATATAGTACTTCCCAATCCTCATGTCTTTTACTATCTCTACCTCTAATATTATAGTATTAAATAGTGTATTCTTCCTTAAAAATTTTTCCAGATAAAATTTCTGGAATAATATGTTTGAAAAAACTCATCAAGAATCTCCTGTAATTTAGTCCAGTAATCAAAATCACTAACAATATGATCAACAATTACAGTATCTTTACTATAAACAACAAAGTCACACTAATCAACATTGAGAATGGCCATTTCCCCTTGCACTTGTGCATAGTATGAATGATTTCTACGTAGACTGAGCAAGCCATTTTCTCCTCTTTGTAGCATAAATTTATTTCCATACTTGTCTGCTATTTCATCAGGAGTAAGGGATATTGTAAGAAATCCATCTATGCTGTATGGGCACTGGATTTCTAAGCACCCAATGCAAGTATTACTTGACTTGTGAGTGAGTTTCCCATCAGATGATGCTCCTAAGTATGCCTTTTCTGGTAACAATGACAAGCCTGCTGGCTCAAACAACATCTCTTCTCCAATAGCCAACTGACTTTCAAGGTAATATTTAAGTGCCCTAGGCTCATTGTCTCTTCCCCATCGAATTTGGGGTGGGAAATATTTTGGAATCTCCTTTTTATATCCCATTATATCTTTAACAATTCTTCGAGAGTCAGTTCATTGTCTTCGATGAACCAAATCTGGAACTAGTGATTCTTCCATTATACAATGCATGCCACAAATTGCTTCTAGCCTGTTCACCAGTTGCGACCTCGATTAGATTCACTTCTCCCTGAGAAAGTGTAATAGACTTTAAGTAGTCACAGCATTGGCTAATACTTAGGACTATAAATTCCTTCTTGAAGTTGATATACTTTTCATGACAGAAGATGACATGAATCCACAAATTTGAATCAGTTTGTTCACTGCAATATTTTGGGCTATTCTCCCAGAACTGCATTAATCCTGAGGTAGGTACAGACTTTTTAACATCTCCCAAAAGAATTGTGAGACTATCTGAATCAAGTGTTCAATGAAGCATTTGCCTTGGATGAAATTTATGTCGCTTGTATTTTCTCATTTCATTATTGTCCTTTATATCACTATGACTAGGCTTTACGAAGTTAATATCTTTTGCACGAGCTGGACTGACTTCCTTCTTTGGAGGCTAATTCCAAGCCATTGGTTTAGATGTCTTTCACACCTCTGTTGGTAGGCATTTCTGTCCAGTACTCACATAATGCTCAATGAAAAAAATAATGCAGCTACATAATTACATGCTTGTCCTAACCTAAAAATATCGATTATAATTTTAATTCTTGTAATTTAACTTTACCCTGACACACAGTTGCATTTTGCTGCATATACATCTCCGTTGTCTCCATTTATGGAAACAAACACTAACAGAGGTGACTCACAAGTAAACTAAGATGAACATAAGCACGAAAATAGAGAACTCGTAACACAACACTGCCTCCTGTAGGTGAGCATTCATGCACCAATACATTCTTGACAAAGCCGTCATAAAAGAATTTGTAGGCTTTCAGTGACTTGAATGCTTTCAGTGACTTCATATCAAATGATTTGTCTCTCCCTTACACTAGGTAAATCAGCAAATTCATAAATGTAAAATCTTTCAATATATCCTTAGTCGACTTATTCCAACTAGTAGTTATGCTTTCAAATGGTGGCAGCTGTGTCAAAGCACTCTTGACTTCATCTGTTATATAGTTGATACCAGTGAAACCTACTCCAGTCGAGTCATCGGTAGATGTGTCTCTAATTGCCCCAATCTTAGCCATAGCTATTAGCCGGTCTACTATATCAGCTTTATGAGTCGATCCTGTCAGTCTCACTGCTACTGACTTTGCCAATGCATGGAGCTCTCTTCCCGTTTTCAGAAGCATTACCTCGCGAATCTTGGCTATATCTTCCTCTGACATCCTTTTAGCATCGATCAAGAAAGACTTTAACACAGAAACCTCTTCTGTAACAGCGGTTGCAGTAGTAAGTGAGATAGCCATTTTCGTACACGTTGCCTATCAATATGGCGAATACAGATACGTTGTCATGGTAGCGTTATCAAAGGAAAAGGTCTATGGTCAAGACAATGTGTAGTAAAGCCGGTGTAGAAGGAAACTAGACTACTCTTAGTCTACGGTCGTTTGCAGTCACTTCGATGTTTGAAGAAAACATACCGGAGAAGATTATTCAAGAGCGATCTGGCCATAGATCTATTACAGCTCATCGTGTATATGAGAAAACAACAAATAAGCAAATGGTAGCAGCATCTCAAGTACTTTAATGTGTACAGGCACCTGAGACTCTACCAGAGTCTTCTAATTTGTTATCAGCCCTAACGGAATCTAGTGTTTCGCTGGAAAAGACATCTGATCACTTGTTTCGTGGATGCTCCTTCACATATTGTAACTTTACAGTTCAAAAGTGATGGATTATGGACCACTAAATTGACTATGGACTACTAAATGGACTATGGGCTATTTCATGTGGACAAAGGAAAAACATCGATCTACTAATATCACTTATGATTTAGGTCATTTTTATTGAAATAGTATTTATAATAGTTTGTTTAAAAGATGTTGATAAGATTGTTTAGTGTCAAAACCACAGGGATACAAATGAAACCACAGGGATACATGACATTTGTAGCACAGGCAGTGCCTTTGATACGCCCACTCATTATTATGCAATATTTATTGTTAAATGGGCATTTCTAGCAACATAAGTGTTTTAAAAGGCGTCTCAACAAAGGATAATGAACAGACGCATTGCCTAAAATACGCAGCATACTTTTACATTCAGTATGATTACTACTACATACAATAGGATGACCTCTCCTTTCAGAAAATTTCTAAATATTTTACATATTTTTCAACGCCATTATCATCCTTTTTAACAATTACCGTTACATTTGGATTATCACAAATTATGTTCATGCACTTGATCTATTTCTACCAAATGCATGGATCCAGTCATATAATGATTATTCAGACAATTGTCACATGCATCTAAATGCTTCCTCAATTCTTTAATGGGTTCATCAAAATAATAAAGGCTTGCACCTGACTGTACAGTTCCATTTGAGGGTAGGCTTTCTCTTCTTAGTATACATTCTATTATTATCAAAATTGTTATCTTCTGAGTCACTATTATCATTACATTCTTCTACTCTATCAATACATGATATACATCAACAATGCCTGCTACATAACAGAAGCCATTCGCATCAACAGGGATTGTGATTGGGCTATCTAATTGGCTATGATAACTGTCATTAGGATACAAATATGCTGATTCTTAATAAGGCTCAGTATTTTTTGTGTGGTATTGTTCAGGAAAATCATTAAAACTATACTATATCCCAACTGAATTTGATACCATCCGCTTGGAATTTGAAAAATGTAGTTATAAGTCACTAATGACGTCTTATAATGATATTCATAGAAGCATGGCCGATATTTTACAGCTGCGTTGTTGGCCTGTGTTTCACTCTTAAATTGGTTTTGCTTATTTTGATAAGTAGTACAATAGCTGCTAGAGGGAACTAGTCTTCATAAAGGCAATCATTATCAAAAGATTGTGCTCTGTTAGCTTTTAAAAAGAAGAATTATCAGTTTGGGCACTCGACCACATGTTCTTATGTAAACTATGACGTAGGCAAATTGTCATGATACGTCATTTTGGTATGTCATTGGGTTTATAGGGAGAACTCGGTTCTCTTGGTTGCCAAGGACTGAGAGACCCAAGACCTGAGATCCTGCAATGGCATTGGGTGATTAAGAACCTGTGAAAGTCTCATTTTTATCCCACATTCCTCTAAAAAGTTATTCCAATTTTTCTTGGGTCAAACTCAGTTGGGATATAGTATATTTAACCTCAATTTCCCAATGCTATTTGCTGCATGCATCAATATGCCTACTTTGTGGGATCTGTTTTTCAAAACTGATTCTAACAATATACTTAATGCAGCATTAAATTTACTGTCATGTGTTATGTTCTCAAAATCTATGCCTTTTATACTTGATAGCAATAAATCATCAACTATTTTGGGGCTGTAATATAAAGCTTCAATAATTTTTGTAAAATAATATTCCTTTACTTCACTATTTGGTGCAGGTAGTGAGTAATTAGAACACGTAATCTATATAATATGTGACTATAATTACGTTAGTAATAATTTTTATTTAGCCGCCTCTTATTTTCTTTATTTAGTGTCAAACCTCAAAAACTTATCCTTCTTGCAGTTAAGATTGCGTATTTATTTTTATAATACCATTTCAAAAATTTTTGTCTGTATAGGTCTGGATTATTTTGATAGCATTCCTTTGATTTTATTTTTTGAGGGTTAGGATTCTTTTGATACTGATCTCTGGGGCTCCTTTCTTTGGTTGTGGATAATTTTGATAATGCTTTCTAGAGGCTTCCTTCTTTGTTTGTAGATTATTTTGATAATGCTTTCAAGAGGCTTCCTTTTCATGGTCTGGATTGATCCTATAATTTTCTTTAGAATAGCAAGTTGATTTTAAAATTTTGCTATCCTTGTTTTTGCTGTACCAATTTTTACATTTTTGCAATATATGTGACCCGATATGAGAAAACCAGGCTATATGCTCCATAATTGAAAATTGAGATTTATGGTTTTCTTAATTAAGCAAAGTTTTTCCTATCTTTTGGTCCTTCTTTCATGTCATTTGACACATCTAGTGCTGAGTTATGCTTATTTATGCAACAAGAAGTCAAAACGAATGAAATTGAGTTGCAGCCATTTTTATCATTATATCTTGCATTATTTACATGGTACACAACAAAAAGAAAGGTCTGTAAATGACCTCTTTCAAGTTGCTTTAGGGCAAACTTGGTATCAAATGAAAGGAAATTCTTTATACAATATATTTTTGGTATAATCACAGTTTTGATAAGGTACCGCTGTCACAACTTTAAGAAGCCATATCTCCTATTGATAATTCCCGCAGATAGCCTGGTTTTCTCATATTGGGTCACATATAACTTGAGTTTAATACATAAAACTGCTTGGAATAGGCCTTTGCAGGAGCAATCTTATCCTTTTTACTTACCTCATATGCAATTTTTGGTTTGCTTTTGACCCTGTTACACTGCCTTATGTGGTAAGCTCTGGAATTTGATCTATTCTTAGAAACAAAACTTTCCATTTCTTTTCTATTATCATAAATCTTAGAGCATTTTTTTGGATTTAGCCTCAGTCAAGTCACTTTTCCTTTTTCTACTTCCCTTTCTTACAACTAAAAGCACCACAACTACACTTAACATTAACACAACAAATAAATACCATAACACCTAAGTACATATATGCAGGAGGTACCAGTAAAGTACTTCTCATTCTTTTAAGAATAACTGTATAGAGTTACCTCAATATATCCAATATTAGATGTATAATGGAAAACACTAAAATCTAGTGATCTGGCTTAGGTACAGATGTCCAAAATTTTAAAAACTGAGCAGCTGTAAAATCATTTTTCACTCTGACAGCTCTGTAAGATTAGATTTCGCTCTATGATAAGTGAAACCAAATTTGTTATAGTTGATTCATAATATTGACCAATTAGCTCTTAAAACAACTGGTAATCACTTAGTCTGCGCACTGCTAAACAAGCAGAGAAAAAGAACAATAGAGTGAATATTCACCCTGTGCAGTCACTATGGCAACTTTGAGCATGTGCATTAATATTGAAATGGCAACTAATCTCAAGAAAGGTAATATCACACCCAAGTATCTAGTTTATAATTATACAAGATGGATTAAGATGTGGAAAGTACCTTTGTAGTCATTGACTCACACTCCAAGGAATGATGTGAAAGTCACCTTGAGCTGTTCTCTAGTTTAAGAGATTATCTTGTGTATAGAAAAATAATGAAAGAAGAAGAAAAAGTCTGAAGAATTTTGCAGAATTTTGAATTTGGGCCAGTTATCATGAAAAGTTTCCGCTACATTACAGTCCACTTTAAAGGTACCAGGAGAATTGCTCAGTGAAAGACAGCTCGTATAAGCCATTTATAAAGCCGTACAAGGTAAGATAGAAGAATTATAATCATTAGTTTTGAAAATTACAAATTTGGCCGCTATCTTGACTAATCAACCTCAACCCTATATATATGCTCCATCTATATAATAAACTTGTAGTTCTATTTTGTTCCACATTATGAAACTATTATAATAGAGTCTGCAGGGTCTCCAAACATGAATCAGTCCTTGTATTCAGACTATTCCTGATATCTTAGGCAAAGAGATGAATGAAAGTGACAACCCGAATGACAGCTCTGTGATTACTCACAGTGATGCTGCTGCTGAAGATTATGCTGATGATTTGGCTGAAGACATAAGACAATCTAACGCAATGTTCATTTTTAAGATGTTCGAGGTCAGAAATCTGACAATTACTGCCGCTAACAACATTTTGAATAATATCGAATTGCTGATTGAAGACATACTAATGGTTGTACAGAGGAGGACTTAAAGAAGTCTTAGAGCATATGGTATTTACCCATTGCTCATTCAGCCACTCCTATTAGACTTGTAGTTTCTTCAGAGGCGGTACCAATGCGGGCGGGCAGCAAGTTACTTTTGAGAATAAATTTTGATCATAATGTCGCTAAATAAACATTATCAAAAATCGCCAAAAACACAGAAAAGTTCCTTTTTCACTTGTTTTCTTTAACAGCTGGTTTATCAGCATACATGACACTGGGGAAAGTTAATTCTCGATATAAGGCTGCTCTTTGGCACAATGATAGGAACATTATTCGAAGCATAATTTTTTATTTGTTCAAAAAAAGAACTTTACAATGAACACTGATAGACAATTGGAATTGGTACGTCTATGATGTTTCATCATCAGCAACAGAAACAACATACTTAAGGAGCTGCCCAAAGGAGTTAATAAAGGTACAATTGGAACACTAACATTAGCTGGGTACAACAATCCCCTTCCCTTGTCCACTAGAGCACCATGAAGATCACACAATGAAAAAGAGATGCGGTGCTTATTATGGAGCTCAATAAACTCTTCAACAGTACATTCATCTTCTCTAATCTGTAACATGGTAATGTGATGGTTTTACCTACAGTGTAAACACAAGTATTTACAAGGTACATAGTCATTGCCATGATAATGGTACTGAGTGAACGAACTAAATGAGAGGTACCGAGAGAACAAGAACAAGCTGAGTGAGATACCAAATGAACGACGTGCATGAGAAGTGTTAAGTGAATGATGGGTAGAAAGAGAATGAGTGGCATATAGTGATGGCGGAACTAGACAATGATGAATGAGTATTAGATCTGCTAGCAATAACTGAAATTGAGGTACCAAGTGAAAGAGCAGAATGATGTGCAGCATGATAACAAGATAGATCAGAGATAGTGAGGCAGATGGCTGTTACAAAAAATAGCCTACTAGCACAATGAGGATTGACCTCAGAAATGGATTAATATTTTTAATGTTGATACCTATCAAAATATAATAAAACTTAGGCAAAGTAGCAACTGTACCTAATTCTTGGTTCATAAATGAGCTAGATCTAACTAGACACAAGTCGAGACACAAGTTACAAGAGCCAGTTATTCTTTGAAAAGTCTATACAAGACACGATAAGACACCATATTTTTATTTTTAATGAAATAATTAAAATTTTGGTGTGGGTGAGCGGGTGGGAAAGAAGAAACTATGAACTTAATTGGAGTGGCCTTAATAAAACCATTTCTTGGTCTTGATACAGAATTCCTACAGATAAAGCATGTTAAAGAGACTTTAGGCCTTATTGTAAGTTTTTACCTGTTATACTTCTACTTACAGGAATAGTAATAATTTTAGGAGCCACAGGAAATTACTCTGGGGTATAGTGTATTTTTAAACACATCTGGATTAGTACGGAATTATGAAAAATTTTGCTATGTTCCTCTAAAAGCAACCCTTGAGGAAATATTGAATATATATTTTGTACTTGACTAGGTATAGGTACTTACTGTACTGGCAATGTTGTGCTATATTTTTTAGCGCCATAATTGACAAGATGACATCATGGAAGATTATTGTAATGGCAGACTGTATCAGCTCCACCCACTTTTTTCTTTTGACCCTTGCGCACTTCAAGTAATGTTGTATTATGATGATATGGAAGTAGTCAATCCCCTTGGATGAAATACATAAATGAGGTTAGCTCAGTTACTGTTATAAACTTTCTACACAACAAATATGTATGTGTATATTATTGATGTATCATCAACACAGCACATGTGCAATGTACCTTTACACGTACCTGCTAAATTTATGTCGTTCATTACGTTGTTGTGATACCGTATTTTGGGATTTATTGAGAAAAAATTGATGAAAACAGGAAATTTCCCCAATTGGCGAGTTTTAATTTCACAAATAGTACCCTTCCTGTACACGAGGCACAAAGAACTAAATTATTGATGGTTATAAAATCTGATGTTTTATTCTAAATTGTCAACTCATCAAAATAAAACCTTTGTCAATGTATCCCGCTATACGAGACTCTATTATAATGACTGTAGGAATGTGTTATTTCACTATTGGCATCATTGATCCACACTATTGATCTACAGTTAAACACATTTATATATTCAGCATGGCTAGGATATTGAAAAATATGAAATACTTAAGATACTTGAACCTTTTATGAAAGAAATCACAGCTCTGGAAGAGGTATATTTGTATGTGTATTGTATGTATCATAATTTTATATCATATTTTATTTTATCAATTGTTCTTCTCAGACAATTCATGAATCTATTTCTGTTGTTTGTGCCTATAATTTAGCTAGCCAGCTACTTGGTGGCTTTAAAGTGTAAGATGGTTGACCAAATTATTACAGAGAATCAAAACAGTATCAAAGAAGAGGGCTCAAATCACAAAAGCAATAACAATCACACTAACAAAACATGTGTTCCAAATCAGTCACATTGAGCATTCACACTCACCCATGCACACAACACACAAAAATATAGTAATACACAAATGTAATAATCACTAAGAGTTATGTTTATAAAAGTCATTACATGGTACCCCCTCCAGAAAAGACTCCCAGTCTTTACGATGTGACAAATGATCCCCACCAAGCACGTGGAAGACAGCTACGAGGAGCATAACAGTGTGATATAGAAACGGATGGAGAGGAGCAGCATCCTCACTGTCCACTAAAACAGCATTATCACCAACATGATGTGAAGACTCATTTGGAAGGGTTAGGTTAATAACCATTGTAGGTATAGAAGTAAATGTAGTACCAGAGGGCATTTCTTTAAACGGTTGACTTGTACAATGGATGTTTTGCTAGCAGGATTACCATGTAATTGAATGTGATAATTCAAGTAAGAGAGCTTCTTAACAATGCAATAAGGCCCAGTTCATGGATGGTGTAACTTGCGGTGACTCTCTTCCGGGACAACTGGTGAATGTAACCATACCAAGTCACCTTCTTTACAGGGTTCCCCATGAATAGAGCGATTGTATAGCAGCTTTTGTGCCTCTCCCAATGAATCTCGAGCCAACTGATATGCATTAAACAGCAAATTTTGAAGTTTACGGGCTTGTTGATCTGGTAAAATAGAATCAGAGAATGCAGTACCAATCTGTAAATCTACTGGTAATCTAGCTTCACACCCAAACATGTGGAAATGAGGGGTGTGTCCAGTAGATGACTGAACACTACTATTATATGCATAACAAACAGGCCTTACATAATTCTCCCAATCACTATATTACCTTTGGCTGATGTAGCTAGCATGTCCAATAGTGTACGATTGTATCTTTCAACCAATCCGTCTCCTTGCCAGTGATATGGTGATATCCAACTTTTCTTGATTTGGAGAATGCGACATATTTCCTTGATTAACTTCAAGTCAAATTGCTTTCCTAGATCAGAATTTACTCGTTCTGGGGGAGAAAAACAAAAGAACATCTCATTGGTCATTGTGTGAGCAACAGTAGTAGCCTCCATGTTTGGTATTGGATATGCTTCACCCAACTTGGTAAAATAGTCCATAGCTACCAAGACATAACTATTACCATTTTTCATAGTAGGAAATGGCCCAAGGAGGTCAACAGCTACTAGCTGCATTGGAGAACCTACAGTCACATTCTGAAGGCCCCTCTTTGGTGTGGCATAGGAGTCTTACGTGTAGCAAAAGTAGGACAAGTGTGACACCATTCTTCAACATCTCTATAGTGTCCAGGCCAGTAGAATTGTATTTTCAACTTATGAAGTCTCTTTGCTTGGCCTAAGTGCCCACCAACTGTACCAGCATGAAGACTTTCAAGTATCAATTCATGGATACACGTGTGTGACCATTTGCTTTGTTGTGAGTTTTCCTTCTGAAGGATGAATAAACATACGAATCAAAATTCCACTAGCTGGTCCCACATTTGACAGAGTGTACGTGTCTCTAGACTATACTGGGACATGGAGTCACCATCAGGTTTACTGTTGCTCTCCTTGGCTTCTAAACACTGGACAATGGAAGTTGTAGTTCACTTAGTTCAGATACTAAAAATTGAAGATGATTGGAAGAAATTTGTGCTGTAAAGGCAGGTAAAACCCTCAAAAGTGAATCGGGATTGGAACACTACCGACCAGGACAATGCTGAATTTTAAAAGAGAACTCTGCAAATTTCTCAAGCCATCTGGCCACCTGTCCTTCAGCTTCCTTAAATGAATTTAGCCAATTCAAAGAGTTATGGTCAGTGCATAGGGTAAAATACATACTGATGAAAATGAGACAAATGTGATTACATTAAAGAGCTTTTTACGAGTAACACCATAGTTTCTTTCCGATTTAGACAAAGCTCTGCTTGCATAAGCAACAACCTGTTTGTGCCCCTCTTGATTTTGTGATAACACTGCACCAATGCCACAATCACTGGCATCAGTATCCAATATAAATGGCAAAGTAAAATCTGGGAAAGCCAGGATAGGTCGAGAGGTGAGTTTTGACTGTAGAGTGTTAAAAGCCATTCGACAGTCAGGTGTCCAAACAAACTGGGAACCATTCCCCATGAGACAGTGAAGTGGTTGGCTTATAGTTGCAAAATCTTGTACAAACCAGCGACAATAGCTAGCAAGGCCCACAAATTGTCTTAATTGATTCTGTGATGTACGAACAGGCCAGCCCATATCTTTCTCTGTTTTGGCAGGATCGGTACTGACACCTTTCTCAGAAACAACATTCCCCAAAGAATGGACCTTTTTCTGCAACAATTCACATTTAGCATGTTTTATCCTAAGATTAATTAGGCTGCAGTAATCAATCAAAAACCTGTTTTAGGCTATAGAGATGGTCGTCAAAATTCTTTCCAAGGAAAATAACATCATCCAATTAAGTAAGACATGTTGACCAGTAGAGTCCAGCTAATACTGTATCTATAAGGCACTGTAAAGTTATTGGTCCATTACACAACCCAAAAGAAAGTACATTAAAATGAAGCAATGCGTCTCGTGTGGCGAAGGCAGTCATTTCCTTATCTCCTTCAGCAACCTCCACTTGCCAGTAGCCACTGAGTAAATCAAGTGTAATGAACAGTGTGGACCCAGCTTATGTATCCAGTGTATCAACTATCCTTGGAAGGGGATAGGCGTCCTTTCTTAAAGGACTATTGACTTTCCTGTAGGTTACACAAAAACATGCAGAGCCATCCTTCTTTCAAACTAAGACCACAGGAGAAGACCATGGACAGTTGGAAGGCTCAATGACCTTTCTCTGAAGCATTTGCTGCAACTGTTGCTTAGCTTCTTCCTGGTAATATTTTGGTAGTTGTCTAGGGGGTACACAAACTGGAGATTCCCCAGTAAAAATAGTGTGCTTGATGGCATTTGTCTGTCCCTGTTCATCATCCTTGTCAGCAAAAAGATCAGCTTATAAAAGAAGCAAATAATAGAGTTAGTTTTGCTGGTCACTAGTTAAATCCCCAGCCTTGAGGGTCAAGTCCCACAAAAGTGCTTGTTTAGAATGAGACACTTCATTAAATGTATGGGCAAAAGATACTTGTGATGTATTGGTCAGGAGGTTTCCATCTGGGAGCTGACTTAGTACTGCCACCTTAGATCCCTTACAAATTACTGTGGCTGTCCGTTCGGTTGATAAACCTAGTAACCAGGCGCCTGCTGGGGGCAACAAGAGTGTCTGCGGCAACTGCTACTTGCTTTGATGATTTAGCAAGACAGTCTTCCAATAGCCACACCCAACTTTGGCATTCTAGGTCCTTAGCACAGACATACACTTCCATTTCTGCTTGGGCAGGAAGGACTGTGGTTTCTTCCAATACAGCACTTATAATTATAGAGGGTGTAGGCTGGAGTTTGAGAGTATGTTACTTATCTCAACAAGGAATTGTATGTGCTCTAAAATCAATCAGACAATCATGTGAATGTAGAAAGTCCAATCCTATAATCCCATTTTCTGTAAGACAATGAACAATTATGACAGGTGTAGAAAGTAGTGTGACCTATAAGCAAGGGAAGGGTAGCTGAAACTTGCACAACAAGATGGGTCCCTGTTACCCCTACTAAAAATGGGATATAGGTGTTAGTGGAACATAAGGGGCACCGCACTTGTTCCACCATTGCAAAAATATAACCATGTAACAGCAGCACCTGTGTCAAGAAGAATTGAGAAGTCATGACCATACAGCAAAACAGGAATGTGATACCATTAGTGTAGAAATTTTTGAGGTGCAATAAGCTTCACTGTTTTTGCAAGTACCAGCTAACCGTGAAAATTAATATTTTAACTCTTTATGAACAGAATGCCCACACATCCAATTATTATTAATAACTTGTTAAAATGGCACTTTACAAGTTCTTTAAGCGTGTGGACAAGGACAAATGGTGAAAATATCTCAAAGAAGACGAACCAGAGGAGAAATACCAAGCAGCTAGTGTTACAGAGAAGCTAAGTAGAAAACGAGGAGAGTACCAGAAACTTTCATCTGAAGAAAAGGCTGTTTTTAAATTTAGCAGTGAGCATGTTGTGGCAGCTGCAGTGAGACATTTCAAAAGCCTGAATATAAAAGAAAGTAGTATATGAGGTTGGAAGAATGTGTATGACAAGGAATTGAAAGAAAGAAGGAAGCTGATTTATAAGTAAGCCTGTTACCAGTGGCGTAGCTACACTCAGGCCTACCGGGCCAGGGCCCGGGTATGAGATCCCAGGTCAAATAATTAAACAGTTGAAATATCAATGATCAATTGTTTACCGGAGATTATTGAGCACTGCTCCACAAGAATATGACTTCATTCCTTGATTTTGATTGCTTAGCAATAGTATTTTGTGAGATTTAACACAAAAACCAGCGATCTCATACAAATTCTACTCAAAATCATCCATTTCCCACCGGTTTAAGTGACCACGCCCATCATGAATATCATTAACAGTGTGGAAATTATTCAGTGCGCTTCGCGTGCCAATTATTTTTTTCTGGCCCAGGCATGACAAAAGGTCTGGCTACGCCACTGCATGTTGCTGTTCAAGCATTACCTAGCAAGAAACGGGGTAGACCACCTATTCTTGGGATAAAGTTAGATGGGAAATTACGGAAGATATTGTCAATGAGAAAACACCAAGCAGCTGTTAGCAGTAGCATTGTGATTGGGTTAAGCCAGGGACTACTTCTAAAACACAACAAAAGCCTGCTTAGTGATTTTGGTGCTCCGATTACACTAAACAAAGCTTGGGCACATTGTATCATTCGATGCATGAGTTTTACAAAAAGTAGAGGGAATTCAAAGTCAAAGCTAGCAATTGATAACTTTGAAAATGTTAAGGATCAATATTTGACAGATATACGCTCAGTTGTGAATGGAAGACATCCCAAATGCTTTTATCTTGCACTGGGATCAACAGCCATTAAAATTGTCCCATTGACAATGTGGACCATGGAAAGGCGTGGAACTAAACGAGTTGAGATAGCTGCATGTAATAACAAACACCAAATTACAGCTGTTTTTGCTTCTTCATTGCAAGAGGACTTTCTTGCCATTTAGCTGATATTTCAAGGCAATACTCAAAAGTTTTTACCAAACAGTATAAATTTTCCAGACTGGTTGCATCTGACTTACAAAAACAATCATGGGAGTACTGAAACTTCAATGATAGACTGCATTAAATGCATCGTACTGTCTTATGTTAAAGAAGCAGAGAAACTCTTTACCTTGCTTCCAGTCACCAAGCACTCGTTTTATTTGATTGTTTCAAAGGACAGTGTCAGGAAAGTGTGTTTAACCTGTTAGATGGGAATAACATTTTCTACATTTTGATACCACGCAACACAACTGATCTGCTACAGCCTCTTCATTTAAGTGTGAATGAGCCAGCAAAAGATTTTTTCAAATCCCAGTTTCAGAATTGGTATGCCAATATTATATGCACTCAATTGGAAAGTGGAGAAGAACCAGTTGATATGCATCTTTCTATAATGAAGCCCTTAATGTCACAGTGGATCCTTGAAATGTACAACCATTTTCAGTCCCTCCCTGATATTGTTAAGAATGGTTTTCATGCAGCTGAAATTACAGACATTATTATGTAATTATGTATAATCATTAATAAATCATGTAATTATTAATAGATTAAAATGATTTTAAGTAATTAATGTTGCAATTGATTTCTTAAATTAATAATTGGATTATGCTTCCATACAAGTGATGAGATCAAATCGCAATTTATTTTGCTGAATAGATGGAAATGGTAGTCCTTGTGTGTATGCCACAATCTTTGATACCATCTTGCTTTAGAACGGTGGCCATTTGGCAAGGTATATTATCTATGAAAAACATTTTTTCAAGGAGTGTGTTAGTAGTACAATCAAACTGATCATACAAGTAATCAAAGACCATGACACTTCCAGCAGTACATCCTTTTGTAGAGACTGTAATCCAATGATTTACTCGAACATGAAAAATTTGAATGTAATTATCCACTCAGCTACCATCAGATAGCAGAGTTGGTAGTAGAAGAGTAGATTCAAGTCCTTTGACGTGAGGAAACTTTCTGTAATATGGCCTAAGCACAGTTTATCACAAGATCAGTGAGCTCTTCATTTTTTAGTATAAACTTGTGAGACTTATCAAGGAAAAATTTTCAACTTTAATCCTGCCATTTCCAATAGCTACATCTGACTCAGATTCTAGTTTAATCTTCTTTGAAGATAATGTTGCATCAGCACAGTTTTCCTTATCAATGTTAACCTTACTCCAGGCTTCTTTTATCAGCTATTCTGTTTTGGTAACTAGCTTTGGTTCTCCACAAAACGTCAGGATGCATGGAATTTTAAGGCCACCTTCAGGAATATCGCTAGAATATCTTCTAGTGCCAGAAACTTGGCAGAATATTGTACCATTTCTCATCAAAAATTAAGAACAGACAGCTGACATTTTCCTTCGCAGGTGTCCGACAACAGTGCCTTGTTTCATTATGGAAACAGCAAAAGGATTGAACCGGTTGCTTCTTTCTCTTTTGCACTCAAGACATTCTCCTGTAACGGCATGCCAAATCTCTTTGTATACATGGTAGCCGCTTGAAATAGAAAGCCTGGTCCTCCATGCTGCTCCGCGTGCAATAATCATTACATCACGTGACTTTACTGACCATGCCTTTTATGATTATCTGCAAAATTTTATCCACTCGAAATTTATAGAATAATGCAACTTTTTGATGAACAAATCTGTTCACTGAGAAATCGTCATTTCTACATGAAGTACTCTGAGTATCATGGCAGTCTGTTACAAGACCACTTTGCAATAACGTACGGTATCGCCAAAAACTCCATTTTCAATGCATCAAAGTTTTTTCATAGTGCTGATGGATTACCACTTGACTGCATTTATGACATTTTAGAAGGAGTGGCACCATTTTCTGTAAACCTATTACTTGCTACTTTTATTCCTGAAAAGAAGTACTTTACTTTGGAAGAATTCAATGATCAATTTCGTAATTTTCCTTTTGGCCTGTGTCAGTTAGAAAAACAAGCCACTACGTCTTCAGCGTCATTCACATCTACTTACAAAACTTTGAGGCAATCAGGTATTTATTTTCATGTTTTTTAGCTATCAGATTGTCCACGTAGACTACAATGACACTTAGATCTTCCCCTTCTCTCGTAACAAAATTGCATGGATCAGCTGAATATTGGTTAAAATTGATAGACTCTATAAATAGTGTGTATTATATCCAGGTTACTGAATACTGATGCATGTATATCTCTTCAAGTTTCCCAATAAGACCTGATCTATTACATAAATCAGCATCTTATTATGAATAGCAAATGCTAGAAGTGCTTCGACTGAAAATGAGGCTTGTTCTCCAATGATAGCTTCTAACAAGTCATACATACCAGTTCTACAGGCTATTTCGAAAGAAATTGAACTTCTTTTGAAGGTAGATGGGTGTTACATTGATTGCAAGATATCTAGGAGTGTTAGAATTGCTTTTAATTATAAAATAATTAATCTAAAATGACTCCACCTTACTTTTTTAAATTTTATAAAATATTTAAATAACCATGATGAAAAACATTTGCAAGAGATTCATTATAATTAATTAAAAATAGATTTTACCATAAGGACATACAACATACACATATCAAAAGCTAAAATTCATAGATTTCAGAAAGCCAAAATGTTGATTAAATCATGTGGCTTAGCACGCGAAAATGGTCCAGTTGGCGATGTTAGTTACTATCAAGATAATTGTCCACAAACACATTCACAAATTTTTTTTAATTAATTTTTTGTTGATAGAGACATTATATAAGTCTAGCTACCGTTTGATACCAAAGACGCCACTATACTCCTTGTAACTACAGAAATATGCCCTCCATCCTTCATGGCATCATGCATATGCGGGAGCACTATTATGCACGGAGTTAGTGGCGGGAATGCATGGAGCGCTTTGTTGCTAAGCATGGCCATGGCAAAAATATTCATCATAGTAACTGGAACTACGGTCGTGGTTCAAAATGTCAGCGGATGATATGTGACCATAATTGACAAAAGGTACCTTCTGGCGGATTTTAAAATTCATCATTATAATGATAAACATCCACCTGTGAGTGCTCTGTTGGACGACCATTGTTTCTAAAAGTTACATTGTTACTTTTGCATCCTGAGGAGTAATTTTATAAAAATTGGAGCTCAGAAAGTTGGATTTTTTGGGCTATGAAAACAAATTTCACTACCCACCATAAGGTACCTTTTGTCAATTTTGGTCACATATTGTTAAGGCACTGGCTATACATCCGGTAACTGCATCTTTCTGGCAGAGCTATAAGTCCAGTAGTGGGCGTGTTCAGTGGTGCGACCCCGTTTTTCTCTGTAATTTGCTGGTGCACATGCACAATAGTGAAAAATTGAATTCAGTCTTTTTTATCAAGGAACACTAAATCCTAATTCCAAAAGCCTACGACCCCGGAGGCTACGATGTACGAGAGGGTGTTATTTCTTGACCTATGCTCTAAAAAACTAAATCCTAAACCCAAACCTACGACCCTGGAGGCTAAAATGGACAAGAGGACATAAAGAAAGACATAAAAAGCAAAAAAGTTATAGTTTACAAAAAAAACTGCATGCAGCATAGTTTCACTTGGTATAGTCCCGACCGGATTCGAACCACAAATGACATCCATGCAATCCTGTCCACTGCACCACCACAACCCTGCTAAATCCATTGTTGTATTGAAACTCGACTACTGCAAGAAACTAGTTATACTGGGGTGCAGCCCCAGTATACGCCCACTGCTGGACATATAGTTCCGCCAGTCAGATCCAATTACTGAATGTATGTATTGTTAGCTCCAGAACGAAGGTCCTGAGGCTCTTCATGAGCCGGATATCCGAGGCATAATAGCCAACTACGTTAATGAAGTGCCAGATGGTAAATATGTACTAACCCGTTAAACACTTACTATTATTATCATTAAAACAAACATTATTATAATTATAAATGCTAGACAATAATATTATTGACAATGATGATGAAGACTCTGATAATGATAAAACTCCATGTCGTAATACCTTCTTCTCTCACTCCGATAATGAAAGTACTGATGCAAGCCTCCACCTGCAGGATCTGCAGTTGGATGCAGAAGCAGAGGACCAGCGGGAGTACCAGCAGCAAGTGGACGAGGAGCCAATGTATGATGCAGCACAGCCTATGAGTATAAAGGAGAGACAAGTAAATGTTAGAGAGTTTTGATGATAATTTGAGGAAGGGTGTTGTGGCAACAAGTGTTATGAACACTTTGATGATGATCACATAAGGAGAGTAAGGTGGGATATGGAGGAATTAACCTAGGAACAACGAAATTTGGTAGTAATGAGACGGCTAATCACCTGCACCAATCTAAGTGCTATAACAAGCACTAACAAGAAGACCAGCAGGGGGATGAAAGAGCAGCAAAGTAGTTACTATTATGGGATAGTCAAAGTAAACAATTGTTACAACTGAAAAATTACAATTTTAAAAGATGTGTGAAGTTCATGCCTATTCATGGCATTGGACATAACTGGCTCAAGGCTTTGAAGAGGCATGTCAAGACTGAGGGCTGTAAGACAAGGTACATGCAAAAAATAATGTACAAAATTTTACTAACTCTTCACTGTTCCATAGAATTCATGGGAACAAGGGTCCTCAACAGCACAATGAATGTGTAACAAAAACATTAAATAATAATAAAATTTTTGAAGAGATTTGCGGAGGAGCAAAGCATACTTTTGCCAGGGAGAACACGAGGGCCCTCGTAAGAGATTATAAAAAGGATAAACTTATGTCAAGTATGTCCCAAAGGCAGATTCATAAAATGTACAAGGCATCTTGCGATGAACAGAAATGGATACCTTCTGAGTCAGAATTTAAGTTGGTTTGAAAGTTGCACGTTCCTCACATTTACATAATGAAGCCATTGACAGACCTGTGCTTAACATGTAGGGAGAACAGTAGGGCATTACTCAGAAGCTGACACATCTTGGACAATCTGTGATCAAGATTATGGTGATCAATGATTAAAACTAACCTCTTAAAAACTTCAGGTGCTTCAAAAGGCAAGGTAACATATAGACCTTGTGAAAAAGGAGATGGAACACTTTCGAGCTATATTAAAGAGAGTGAGTCAGTGAAGAGATTGAATGTGCTAGTGGAAAGACCCTTTCCGCCTATACCAGGTATCCATTACATCTTCAATTGTGCACAGCAGGTACCTAAAAATTATTAGTATAGAATTCAATTATTGCAATTTCAATATGATAGGTGCACTATCCGAGTGACCCACTGCAACCAGGGCCTAATTATTTCCTAACGACAAAGAAATGTGGCCTATTTGGGCTCTGGCTGTCAAGCTTTTCTTAAGCAGGTCACATATTTAGTTGACGAATGCATGCACACTGGAAAAGGAGGCAATACAGTTATCAGTTACATCCATCACTACCTAGAAAACTATAGTATCAAAGCCATCACAATACATCTGAATGCTGATAACTGTATAGGCCAGAACAAAAACAATACTATAATGCAATATCTGGCCTGGAGAGTATGGACAGATAAAAATAGGTTTATAAAAATGTTATCTCCTTGTAGGCCATGCAAAGTTCTTTCCTGACTGTTGCATCGGGTTGATAAAGCAATGCTTTCAGAAGAAGGATGCTGGTTGCCTTGAGGATATTGGTACTGTAGTCAATGAATCCTTTCATGTGAATGTTCCTCAACTGGTTGGACCAGCAGAAGGGCGGTATTAGTTCTGCCTTTTCACTAGGCTGGGTTTTTAAATCCCATTTTTAAGTCTATTAAAGACATTAGAAAGATCCATCACTTTACCTTTGAGGAGCAATTTCTGAGGGGAGGAGACTTGTTAATACAAGCAACATGCACAAATACACCGCAGTCAGTCAGATTATTTAGAGATACCAGCATCAGTCTTCCGAGCTCTATGCCACCAGTAAAACTATTGAACAAACAGCAGGTAGGAAGTGGTATCTTTCTAGTAGGAATTGGGAATTCTGTCCTGGCAATTGTAAGGACAAAGCCTGTCCTAAACCATTAATGCCTAAACCTGCTGGAGCGGCTAGAAACATAACTGAGGTACCACAGGGGAGTTCTTCAGATGAATTTAGTCCCCATCAAAAGTGTCGTAAGACTACTACATGTAACTAGGCCATTTTCCCCTTTTCCGGTATTCCCAATATCTGTCAATGCTCTCTTGGTTCTTTCCTGTCCATACCAATAAAGGTGAGTACATTAAGCATGCAAAAACATCTTATGCATGTACATGTTCATGCAGTACAAAAAAGAAACAAATCAATTTAAACATATCGTTTTGTTCAGGTCACACTACACAACAGTTTCTATGCCACTCACTCACACTCACTTTTTTAAAAACAGGAAACCCTCCCTCTGTCATGGGGTCAATGTGTATCCTAACAGGTAAGAGAGATCCCCCACTGATGTCCACTACACTTACACATAGCCCACAGTCCTTTGTCCTTACCTGTGTCTCCGAGTTTTGTATGCCACTCCTGACCCCTATAAATTCTTTGGTCCATTCAGTCCCATCAGCCCACGCCTCATCAGCCCCCATGCTCCATCTTCCCCCATGCTATATCGTTTCCAATGCTCCATCTTTTCCCATTGTCCATCTCATGCAGTTTCCTCTAACCACCAACTCCCATTGCCACCTATTCCTCCTATTTCACCCACTCTCTTCAAATGATTCATTTAGTTAGTGCCTTGTTTCATATCACTCAATCCACAAATGCAGTCATCACTCACTTCTGTCAAAATATCCCATTTTCTCTCTTCTGTGCATGGCTAACTTTCATTTCATTAAAAACTGTAATCCTCATGTTGCTGAGTCCATTGCTGGTAATCATTACTATCATCATAATCATCACCACCATCATGATTGTCATTATCATCGTCATCATCACCATCACCATTGTCATCATCATCGTCATCATTGTCAGTATGAGCAACATTGTCATCTCCAAAATA
>NW_003546295.1:257770-270679 GCF_000090795.2 Amphimedon queenslandica | reverse complement strand
CAGTTGTGAAAATGGAAGACATCCCAGATGCTTTTATCTTGCACTGGGATCAACAGCCATTAAAATTGTCCCATTGACAATGTGGACCATGGAAAGGCGTGGAACTAAACGAGTTGAGATAGCTGCATGTAATAATAAACGCCAAATTACGGCCGTTTTTGCTTCTTCATTGCAAAAGGACTTCCTTGCCATTTAGCTGATATTTCAAGGCAATACTCAAAAGTGTTTACCAAACAGTATAAATTTTCCAGATGGGTGGCATCTGACTTACAAAAACAATCATTGGAGTACTGAAACTACAATGATAGACTGCATTAAATGCATCATACTGTCTTATGTTAAAGAAGCAGAGAAACTCTTTGTCTTGCTTCCAGTCACCAAGCACTCGTTTTATTTGATTGTTTCAAAGGACAGTGTCAGGAAAGTGTGTTTAACCTGTTAGATGAGAATAACATTTTCTACATTTTGATACCACCCAACACAACTGATCAGCTACAGCCTCTTGATTTAAGTGTGAATAAGCCAGCAAAAGATTTTTTCAAATCCCAGTTTCAGAATTGGTATGCTGATATTATATGCACTCAATTGGAAAGTGGAGAAGAACCAGTTGAAGCCCTTAATGTCACAGTGGATCCCTGAAATGTACAACCACTTTCAGTCCCGCCCTGATATTGTTAAGAATGGTTTTCGTGCAGCTGAAATTACAGACATTATTATGTAATTCTGTATAATCATTAATAAATCATGTAATCATTATTGGATTAAAATGATTTTAAGTAATTAAAGTTGCAATTGATTTCTTAAATTAATAATTAGATTATGCTTCCATACAAGTGATGAGATCAGATCGCAATTTATTTTGCTGAATAGATGGAAATGGTAATCCTTGTGTGTATGCCACAGTCTTTGATACCATCTTGCTTTTGAACGGTGGCCATTTGGCAAGGTATGTTATCTATGGAAAACATTTTTTCAAGGAGTGTTTTAGTAGTACAATCAAGCTGATCATACAAGTAATCAAAGACCATGACACTTCCAGCAATACATCCTTTTGTAGAGACTGTAATCCAATGATTTACTCGAACATGAAAAATTTGAATGTAATTATCAACTCAGCTACCATAAGATAGCAGAGTTGGTAGTAGAAGAGTAGCTTTAAGTCCTTTGACCTGAGGAAACTCTTTCTGTAATATGGCCTAAGCACAGTTTATCACAAGATCAGTGAGCTCTTCATTTTTTAGTATAAACTTGTCAGACATCAAGGAAAAATTTTCAACTTTAATCCTGCCATTTCCAATAGCTACATCTTCTGACTCAGTTTCTAGTTTAATCTTAGAAGATAATGTTGCATCAGCACAGTCTTCCTTATCAATGTTAACCTTACTCCAGGCTTCTTTTATAAGCTATTCTGTTTTGGTAACTAGCTTTGGTTCTCCACTAAACGTCAGGATGTATGGAATTTCAAGGCCACCTTCAGGAATATTGCTAGAATATCTTCTAGTGCCAGAAACGTGGCAGAATATTGTACCATTTCTCATCAAAAATTAAGAACAGGCAGCTGACATTTTCCTTGGAAGGTGTCCGACAACAGTGCCTTGTTTCATTATGGAAACAGTAAAAGGATTGAACCAGTTGCTCCTTTCTCTTTTGCACTCAAGACATTCTCCTGTAACGGCATGCCAAATCTTTTTGTATACGTCATTGCCTCTATCATTGCTTGAAAGAGAAAGCCTGGTCCTCCATGCTGCTCCGCGTGCAATAATTATTACATCACGTGACTTTACTGACCATGCCTTTTATGATTATCCGCAAAATTTTATCCACTCGAAATTTATAGAATAATGCAACTTTTTGATAAACAAATCTGTTCACTGAGAAATCGTCATTCCTACATGAAGCACTCTTGAGTATCATGGCAGTCTGTTACAAGACCACTTTGCAATAACGTACGGTATCGCCAAAAACTCCATTTTCAATGCATCAAAGTTTTTTCATTGTGCTGATGGATTACCACTTGACTGCATTTATGACATTTTAGAAGGAGTGGCACCATTTTCTGTAAACCTATTACTTGCTACTGTTATTCATGAAAGGAAGTACTTTACTTTGGAAGAATTCAATTATCAATTTTGTAATTTTCCTTTTGGCCCGTGTCAGTCAGAAAAACAAGCCACTACGTCTTCAGTGTCATTCACATCTACTTACAAAACTTTGAGGCAATCAGGTATTTATTTTCATGTTTTTTAGCTATCAGATTGTCCACGTAGACTACAATGACACTCAGATCTTCCCCTTCTCTCCTAACAAAATTGCATGGATCAGCTGAATATTGGTTAAAACTGATAGACTCTATAAATAGTGTGTATTATATCCAGGTTACTGAATTTCAGGGATGGGGCGAAGTACATTTAGAAGTACTTAAGTAAAGTACAAGTACTTTACAGTGGTACTTAAGTACAAATACAAGTACATATGCTTTTTAGCAAAAGTACTTAATTACATTTTCAAGTACATGAAAAAGTACTTAAGTACAGGTGAAGTACTACAAAGATTACAGTAAAATGAATTGTTAAGTATTACTTGATTGAAGAAGTTTACAGGTGTGTTGTGCAAACGAATAAACATTAATTGTTGAAATTTGTTGTCACGTAAGTTACATCTTTCTGGTCTAAATATCTTTCCAGCAATGGTAAAAAGTCACTCAACTGGAGAAGATGAAGATGGTACAGATAGAGTTTCTTTAGCTAGCACTGCCAATAACGGGTATTTCTTTGAATTATTATCCCAAAACATCAAGTTTTGATGGGTTGGGCTGGTGCTTCCAAATAAGCATCTACATTAGTAGATATAGTATCTGAACCAGCTATCACAACTGCAGAAGACTCTGATGGCATTAAACTAAACAAGGATTTGGCTTTTTTGGGCTATGACATAACAGTCACTCAAAGCTTAATATAGTTACAATAATGAGTTCTCACATTACCACAAACACCGTCACTCAGCAGTGACAGTTTAACAGTAGCAAGTGTCACAGTTTTTACAGTACTATCATACTTTTATGTACTGAAGTACCAATAAGTACTATGTTAAGTACTTAAGTATAAGTACAAGTACAGGCAGTTATTGTAAAAAGGACTTAAGTACAGTCCAAGTACTCTGAAGACTACACTTAAGTGTACTTAAGTACAAGTACCAATATACTTTGCCCCATCCGTTACTGATGCATGTATGGTGCTTCATGATATTAACTTGTGAAAAGTTATGCTTAAGTTTACCATTTGATACAGGTAAAGAGAAAAGCAGTTTGACGAGACTTAGAACATTTAGCCACTCTGATGAGTTTTTGGTGAGTGAAATAACCTCACCATACAGCCTGATACCCCCTAGTTGACAAAGAAATAAACTAATTAGCATAGGAAAGTATTGATGCGAATTCTTCTTGATTTCAATTACAAGTACTCCTGACCTTTCTAGTGGAAACTTGAAGTGATCTGTGAGCCTATTGATTGGGCTTAAGAGACTATTGCTAACAGATGATGCGCTAAGATTACTTTCATATTCCTCTAAAATTTTCTGCCATCCTTGTGTAGCAAGGACAAAGATGATGTCATGAAATATTTGAAGATTACACCATGATAATCTTGAACAAATGTTCTCAATAATTGCCAGGCAGTACTCTTGATAGAAATTTTAAAATTGTCCTTCGGCTTCTAGTAATCTCCCTATAACTTGACCTTGATAAATGTTCTGTCCTTCTTTATATAATTCAATTTTGCTAATAGTGCCAGAATAGGTAGGCCACTGAAAAGAATGGAGCTTGTTTATCTTCTTCAGTGATCTAATGAGGTAGTCAAGTGCAGCAAGTATATCCAACTCATCAGCTTGCGTAGATTATAGAATAATAGAAGAAGTCAGCGAGTCAACAAACAATGCACAACCTAAGAAATCCTTTGCATCCGTCCACTTTCTTAGATTACCTCGAAACTTACACCTGTCAGCTGACTTAAGGGACGAATCATCAGAAAGAGTGGTAAGGTGTGAAGCATAGGCACCAAACTTAGAAAGAACTTTCTTCATTGCACTTAACTTATGCGTTACCCAATAGGTTCTACATGCACGAATAGTTCTCAATCCACCATTACCTTGAACGTGATTGAGTTGAAATGCATCCTTTAAATCGTTAACAATATTCTCTCGCTCTTGGCACTTCTTCAGTCACTTATCATACACATAATTGAGCCTTAGGAGCATCTCAGCAATTAAATCGAACGAATTATGTTTCAGACAATCTTTAATTGCTAGTTCAAGTCTGTGTGCTAAGCACCACATCCAAAAAATCGATTCCAATTCCTCTTCAACTAGTCCCTTCAACACTTCATCAGCAGGATTTACTGCTGCTCCATCTATAGCTATCCCAACTAACTTAAAACAGCTGTCTTTGGTGAATGACTGAAATCCTAGACAATTTAAACCATGCTTCAGGCTCTCAAAAGTGCCAGCAGCAGTTCATTGTTGAGGCTTATGTAGACAAAGGAAACTCATTCTGGTGTGAATCTTCTCGTCTGAGCTATCTGTCACACCATAAGACTAATAACTGTTAATTGTCGAAAGTTTTGTTTATTAGTAGAGCTATCCAACAACAATGATAGGTACAGTGCAAAAGACATGTTGTTAATCAACTTCTGTTGATATGCTGTTGCTAGGTAGTGAGTAATTTCTTTGGCAGCATTCTTATATAAATATGCACTTCCCAAAGTAACACCATGTCTTGTTTCAAGCTCACAAATCTGAATATTTCTGAAATGAGAGCTGCTCTGTTGCTATAAAGTACGCTATTTAAAACTTTCTTCTGAGATGCTCCCTCTCACTATTAGATACACAACTCAAAGATTGAGCAATTGGTGCAAAAGAAGTAGCACTTGCTCCTTGTACCTTAGCTGCCTCTTTTTTCAGAATATTCATGGCATGTAGATGTTGGTCTGACTTTGCGTCGTCAACAACGTTAGTTGTTCTTACAAAGTGAGCACCACTTATCTATTTATCACTAAAATTTTTCCTGCCTGCAATTTTGTCCTTGTATTTAGTGCACACGCGACATTTCAGCTTACTAACATGCTTCACACCAGCCGCTGAAGTTACATCACAATCCAGCCATGTCATTGTTTGTATCTGCTTGTTGTAGTTCCTCTTCCAGTTCAGGTAAGTATCATACTTTGCTCTCCTGCTGCCAGTTGCCATTTTAAAATGTGGTTAATCCGTATACTCTCGTAATTTATTAATTACTTAAATTTTGTTTTGCTAATGAAAATTTTGTTGTTCAGACATAATTGCAGAACAACACAGTATTTGGTCAAACATTTGAGCAAAATGGTCGGAAAATGTCCAATGTCCGACTGTAATTTCAGGCTCTGAGTACACTGCCCATCATTATTTTATAACTATAGAGAACAACAAAGTAAAAATAAAAGAAGGTAAGCTACAATAAAACACATACATGTACTTGTGTCTACACAACTTTTTACATCCTAGATAGAAACAATCATACTTGTACTAGACTGCTATTTGTCTCTTTAAAACGCCAAAATAGTATGTGTTTTCCTCCTCTGCAGATGATATAGAGTAAACAGTCTTACGGCGCAACTGCGTTAAAACTTTCCCTGGCCAATAAACAATAGACACACGAGACTGGTCTGCATAAACATGCACATAGGATTAAGTATCAAATTTAGCCTGCCTTATATTCCTATAATGTTCCAAAAAAATTATTCACAGTATCAATATAAGCTGACAGCTCTGTTATATGAAAGAAAGAGCAGTGTTTAAAGGGTGATGCTTGGATGATGGCATCTAAAACCATCCAGCCATGAACAACCTGCAGATTCTCTTGTGATTGAATGATGTTTTTTCAGTTTCTCTGCTACTTTATAGGCAATGCTTATCACCGTTTCCCGTGATAATCTGTATCCCATGTCAGACATCTGAACAAGATAATTATAAACCATGTCTTCCTTCTTTTTGGTCAGGCCAGTTGGGGGGCAAGGTTTACAATTCACTTTTACAGTGCCATTGACTCACCTTTTTAATGTTTCTACGGGCATGTTATACACTTTTGTTGCCTGTCTTAGACCACTTCTTACATCTTCACCTATCTTCACTGCGTCTTCCATCGCCATCTGGAATCACAACTTTTTCTACAAGCCATTCCATCAAGGTCTAAACGCACATGCTACCTTAGAGGTGTGTCTACCTTCCAGTATCAATTAATTATCACTAGTCTAATACTTTGAAGGGTGCAGAACTAGGTGTTAGTAATTTGCCATTTTTTTTCTAGACATAAACAAATTATCATAAATTTTGTACAGTCTAAAAGTTGTTAAATATTTACATTTGTATAATTATTATTAAAAATACTTTTTACATTTTTACTCATTAGTGTGCAATCCCGACCATTACAATATGACTTAATCACGTGATTGGTGTCTGAGTACATGTGCTTGACTGCTCACTGCTTGCCTTCTCGTCAAAGAAGAAGGTCCTTGTTTTGCTTGAGCTATTCTCTCGAACCACCAAACCCAGACTATACCTAGTCTCCCCACGAGACTGATTAGAAGAGAAGTCATATTCAGGTGGGCTTAACTAATCCTGTCACTTGTTTTATTTCTTCTCTCCCATTTTTCTAAATAGGTACGAGAGCGACAGAGCTGGAGCGGTTGCTGCCATCGACTCTGACCAGTCAAGACTTACCCGAGGTACAAGAGCGACGGAGCTGGAGCTGTTGCTGCTGTCGACTCTGACTAAAGACTTACCCTACTTGGCAGGTAATCTAGGTTTTCAATCTAGTAATGACACTATATATCCTGCTTTTAATTTTCTCTCTAAAGGTACAAGAGTGACAGAGCTGCAGTGGTTGCCACCGCCGACTCTTGACTAGTCAAAACTTACCCGAGGTACAAGAGCAACTGAGCTGGACTTGTTGCCGTCGTCAACTCTGACTAAAGACTTACCCAACTTGGCAGGTAATCTAGGTTTTCAATCTAGTAATGGCACTATATATCATGCTTTTAATTCTCTCTCTAAAGGTACAAGAGTGACAGAGCTGTTGCTGCCGTCAAGACTTACACAAGGTACAAGACAGAGCATGAGCTGTTAAGGCCCCTTGCCAGGAAGCAAGCTGATTTTTGATATGAGCAGCATAATAATACCATAGGATGATTTATAATTATTCATGACAATAAAAACTAATAAGAAGTTCAATTGAATGCCTTGGAAACCTATTGAACCTTGCCAACTATGACAATTGCACACTTGTTTATACAATTACAGTGTTCAGCAGCTAATCATTTCTTTAGCGGCAATAGTGGAGCCATATCTTGTACTTACTGTATAATTGGTGCTGGTCGGTCAATTATAATTATAAACCAGGCTCCCCCAAGTCAATTATAAGCACTAACTAGAATGGGTATAAACTCCCAAGAAACAGCATGACAGAGTGGGTAGAGAAGCAGCCAAGGATTAGTAACAGCAAGAAGAATAGCAACTCCAGAACACTGTGGTCTGTTGCTGTGTTTTGATACTGCGCCATTTTAAATTAAAATAGTACCCGGTTCCTATAGCAGTTGTTAGGGGTGGGAAAAATTTGCTAATCTAAATCGGCCTACAGTAATATCAAAATGCAGTTCAAACATTTTAATAATTTTTGTGGCTTTACCTATCATATCTTGTGCTTTATTTACAGATATTTTGTGTTAGTTAATTTGTGCTGTCCATGCATCAATCCAGAAGGTTCATTTTTGTATAGGTTTGTGTTTTAATTATTAATTTATTATTATAGTGATCAAGAGGTTAGCACTTCTCAAAGAAAGTGAGAGTTCATTAAATTGTTTAATTATATATACTATGCATTTTTAAAGCTAATGCAATGAAGAGGGTTCATTGCTGGAAAACAGACAAAGACAGATCTCATAAGAGAAATAAAACGAGTATGAATGACTATAGGCATTTGTTTGTACATTTGAACATCTTTTGCTTATAATATAGTACCATCTGTAGCTGCATCTTCATACAGAAGATTTACATCATTTAATGGGTGGTTTGAGTAATCTCTCTTACAGTATAAGGGTTTTTGTGTTACTGGTAGTGTGAGGGTGGTAGAGGATATAAAAGAACACATCCCATTTACCCGGCCATTGCACTGTACGAGGTTTGTTGTCATTGCTGTAGTCTGAGAATCTGTAGTCATTTAATAACTATTAATTTGGATTATGTGGATTGTACATGAAGTGCCATTTTGTTCATATTCCATTTGTAGGTGTGCAGAAGTAAAAGCAGCTAATTTGCTACTACCCTTGTCGTCAAAAGTGTCATGGGCAGATTTAAAGACATGTGATGTGCCTTCAGATATTGTATGTTTTTGTATTTTACCTTGTGCATTAACTATTTTGTCCTAGCCATTTGAAATAAAAGGTGTGGCAACTTCATTAAAGAGCATGATTGTGAACAGATCTGATAACAGCTTCTCAAAGGCATTCACTAGACTATTGCTTGAGTTCATCAAGACATATTCCTTATGAGTACCCCATGCCACGCATTGTGATGTGTAAGTTCCAATAGTATTTTTTTGCTTATCTACTTTTTTAGTCTGAGCCCCAAGTCTGAGCATGATATTAGAGGGTTTGAGGTTCACAATTTCCAGCAGCAGAAGATTCCACAGCCACTTTTCGATTCTTGCTCATGAAGCGACCACTGCCGGAGTCCAAAAAGAGCTAGGAGTAGGACAAAATGCAGTGTCCCTGTGGATAACTATGAAGGGCTCGAATCTTCTTCAGATAAGACAGATGAGACAATGGACACGGATGCAGATGATAGTAAGATGTGAATTAATAATTCCATGTGTCTGTGTATCTTTCTGTTTCAGTATGCTAGGCCTTAGCTACTCACTATTTAACGTCTCACACTAGCCATTAGCTAGTCACTATTTAATGTCTCACACTAGCCCTTAGCTACTCACTATTTAATGTCTCACACTAGCCCTTAGCTACTCACTATTTAATGTCTCACACTAGCCTTAGCCACTCATGTCTCACAGTAGCCCTTAGCTACTCACTATTTTGTGTCTCTCTCTAGCCCTTAGCTACTCACTATTTAATGTCTTTCACTAGCCCTTAGCTACTCACTTTTTAATATCTCACTAGCCCTTAGCTACTCACTATTTAATGTCTCACACTAGCCCTTAGCTACTCATGTCTCACAGTAGCCCTTAGCTACTCACTATTTTGTGTCTCACTCTAGCCCTTAGCTACTCACTATTTAATGTCTTTCACTAGCCCTTAGCTACTCACTTTTTAATGTCTCACTAGCCCTTAGCTACTCAATATTTAATGTCTCACACTAGCCCTTAGCTACTCACTATTTAATGTCTCACAAGCCCTTAGCTACTCACTATTTAATGTCTCACACTGGCCCTTAGCTACTCACTTTTTAATGTCTCACACTAGCCTTAGCTACTCACTATTTAATGTCCTTAGCTATTCGTTATTTAATAGGTCTGAGACTAAGGTCATTTGCAACCTTCAAGCTTCTACATTAAAAAATTTTGAAGCCTTTGAAGGTTTATTGTACATCAAAAATTATCACCCGCCTCTGTTTATACTGTCAGTCATAGTTCAGCCTACTATATAAAGTTGTGGTCTGGGTAGACAATCCCTATGTAAACTTTTAATCACTTTAACTATTAATAACTACTAATAATGGAGCTTCAAAGTCTTATTTTCTGTTTCAAATGCAGCACTTCCAACCAAACTTCAAACCTTTGGAAGCTTTAAGTTTGTCCTAGTCCTACTATTTAATGTCTCACACTAGCCGTTAGCTACTCACTATTTAATTTCTAACACTAAATAATCACCCTACTCTCTAAACATGCTCTTTCCTCATTCTAGAACATTCTATTGTATGATACGCAGTGTATGTGAGGTATTGGGAGATTTGCCACTTTGAAAATGAATAATTTTTATGGAACATTTTGGCCACAGCAACCTTAGCTATGTGACAATTCTAACCAAGCAAATTGTAATTTTATTGTTGCAAGGGTACACGCTCAAAATACTAATCTGATATTCCCTATAATTACTTCACATTTTTTTTCAGGATTGCTTTTTTACTTTTTTATAGATACAGTCAGGCCAGCTATTGTATCATGTACACAGGACCAGATTCTCCTTGTAGTGAATTGGTTGCCCCTATGTTTATCAATCTTTATTCTTTCTTTAGGGTGTCCCGGATGTTGTCTTAATGAACTGCCGCATGTTCACCATTGATACAGCAGAGGTATGACATTTTTTTTTACTTACTTATTTTTGTCTTTAGGATAAAGTAATGAAAGAATACCCATCAACAATACTTCAACAAAGTGATGTGGGTCAGTTACTATTCTATATGCTGGGTGTGATGATACAAAGCGTATCTGACAATGACCAATATCAATTGGGATTATTTATGGAAGGAAATCAAGTAAACTATGGTAATGTAATTGTATGTCATGAATTACTTTTTCTAGATTTTGCTATGCTATGGTTCTGCTACTGTATCTGTTGGGAGCAGGGAGTGGAGATGTCGCAGTTTATAAATGTATTAGATGTCAACTCATTGAAAATGATCTGTGACAGTATGTTGTCTGTCACAAACGTCATTTTAGAGAACAAATAAAATTATTTTACTTATCTCCTTGCTTATTATAGCCATACCTACATGTATGTTGCTTTAATGAAAGAAAAGAAAATGGTGTAACTGCTTCAGAAATTGTTGCATTCTACTTCTCAGATTCCTGTGGTATTAAATAATTTGACCTATACATTGCCATACTATAAGTTTCACCACCTATATAAGTACTTCGCCTATAAATGCAAAACTGGTAACCAACAACTCAGTGTTAAATATTGCTGGAACTGTTAACATACAAGGGTTAAAAAAATTAGTGCATGTCACAGTACATTTAGCATCTCTAGGTTATAATTAATACTAGAGACCCTAGGCAGCACCATGTGGAGGTAGTACTGTATATTGCTGCCCAACCTTAAATGAGAAATGAACATGAGAAATGTATGTGTCTAGTTATTTACCTTTATAGCTGAAGTAATGTCATTGCTGGTAATGTTTGAGATGTACTGAAATAAATTAATTGCTACAATATTACAATCATCAATTGACTAAAAATTGTTAACACTATGTGAGGTTCAAGTCAACCAATTCATAGTGATGAAATAGGTATACATTAAACTTGGATAAGTAATGACAGCTTTCATTATGAAACAATGATTTAAATGTATACCAAGAATGGGCTTTCTTTTGTGTTGACAGTATTGAAATATGAATCTTTAATTGAAATACAGTTGCAGCAATAAAAAATTCATTCTCAGTAGCCCATGTACCAAATTGGCTTAATTCTTTATGCAACAAATGTACCCTCATTGCATTTGCAGCATTTTCACAAGTAATATTTGGCATGTGTGGCCAAACTAAATTTGATAATTCTAAGACATTGTTTGTCATAAAAGTACAAATAGTTAATCTAATTAGCATATGATTTCTTTCAGTCCCAGTTACAGCTTTAGAAATTGCTCGGTAAAAATAGTTGCCATCTCCTTTATTTTATGACAGATATAAGGAGATATTTCAGCATGTTTAATAGTTTTAAGTGGATCAGTACCTACGCTAACAGTCTCCCCAGTATAATCCTGTATCAATAAAGCAGCAGAATTTTTCCATTCTGTGGCAGGTGTTTTTCCTATTGCTTGAGGCATTGCATCTTCAGATTTAATATATTCAACATCAGGAGACTTCCCTCGGTTTCTAGGATTCAGTGGACATGATCGTTGGTGTGAAGATTTTTCAATACTGCAAGTACATTTAACATTACTGATTATAAACTCTTCCAAATCACTATCAATACCAGAGCTATTCAAAATGCTACCATCATTACCATCAGAACTAGAAAATAAGCTTTCATCATCATCATCATCAAATATTAATTTGCCCTGATCAATTACCTTATCATTTGTTATACTTTTATGCACAGACTCTGTAGCTAATAAGCTACACTCACTACCTAAATCTTGATCAAAATTAGTTATACTTAATTTACCTCTTTTTGTATTACTAATCTTCCAATCTCATTTTGCTTTTCTTTTATGAGATGATTTGGGTGTTTCCTTACCATATGTGTGACATGTCTTATGTTGCTGAACCCATAATTTACGTGCAACTTGTTCAGATTGCCCATGCCTTTTTCTTGCTCTTCTCTTGGGCTTATACAAAGTAACATGTCCTGGATGTATGTGCACAAAGGGCCAGCTTACCATTGGTTACTTGATCTTTATGATAGAATGATCTTACCCAGATCTGATGGTATGGCTGACGCATTAAAGGCATTAAATGTTTCTAGGTTTAAGTCTCTTTTAAGAGTCAAGCAGCATGATGTTAAATGCATAGTAGTGAAGCATCTGTAGATTTAAATTCTTTGTTCTAAACTGCAGCAATACATTGAGATGATTCAATTATACTAGTGTGGCAACACCCTAACTCCTCATGAATAATTTGTTTTGATTTAGCAAAAGCAGCTTCACATGCAATTTCATATGCAAGACTATGGAACGGGCAACTTAAAACATTTTTTGTTTTGTTGGCTTACCTTGACATGTAATGTCACCTTTTGTATATTTTCCACAATCACAAACAGTTAAATCATGAAAGAAACATTTACCACCTTCCTATTCATGCACATTTTTTGCATGGTACATAGCTTATGAGTAAAGTTGATCGTATCTTGATCACAGCCAACAGACTCAACAATAGCAGAAAAGCTTATCCTAGCTGTTTTAATAAAACCTTAAGTAAACAACCAAAGTCATCCTTCAT
>NW_003546295.1:252114-254177 GCF_000090795.2 Amphimedon queenslandica | reverse complement strand
TTGAGTTGTTCCTGTACATGTAAAATAGGAGCATACAAAGAACAAAATGAGATTGACAGCTGTTATGTATAATGAGAGTTACACCAACCGTTTATGCCACCAAAAGTGATGAATGTAGTCACTCAAATCATGCGACTTCATGTGTCTTACTTCCAATTAAGTAAGATTATTATTCATAGCAACATCAACTATATTCATAGGAAGGTTAATGATATTCATGGACATTGTAATTAGTGCTGTTTAGTTAACCATAACTAAAACTAAAAGTACTTTTTGAAACCCATTACACTATTAACTAAAATGAATACTAGCAGTACCAGAAGTTTCAAACCATAACTCAAGCTAAACTAAAAGTTAATACGAGGAAAAAAAACACTGAAACTAAATGAAATTTTAGATTTAAAATCAGACTTATAAATGAAAAAATCCTATAAAGGAACTAAAACTGAGCCAAGCAGCTAAAATTTCTTTCTGTGTTTTGGACAGCAGTAGTTTGTTAAATCTAGTGACTTGTTTCAGAGGATTAATATAGCCACCAGTCCAACTAGATATACAGAAGGCCCAGGAAAAGCTGCGTTTGGAACTTTAGCAAATATTTAAAAGAACACAACTTAGTAAAAGATAACTCTTCTCAGCTGTGTGGAAACACAAAAAGTTAGAGAAAGTATTGATTTTCAAGACTACAAGCTTGATCTAGTGGATGGCAGCAAGTCAAAGTATCTACATGTACATGTATATCTCCATTAAGTATGAGTGAGACAGTCAGCTAATGATATAAATTAGTTTGCTAATTTGAGGACTCATACTGACTTAAAAGAGCGAATTGTATATCATTTGGCTTTGATGATTGGATTTATTAGATCATTTAAATGTATGTGTCACTATAATTTATCAAAATGTTATCAGTTGATTGCCCCATGTCCTCCTCCAGTTCTCTTTTAATTGTTTGCAACATGTATATATATATATAATATATAATATATATATATATATAATATATATTGTTAATGAGATTCATAGATGACATATAGCATATATAACACACCAATATGGATTGATACACCCTCCACCGCAGATACTTTGAATGACTATCACCCTTGGGCTTTCGGCACTTGTATGATATTTATTCAAAATATCAATGGTCTTGGGATATCGATTCCTATATCGTTGTGTTATATATAACATGTAATGTATATACCATAACTTCAAGGTCTATATCAGTAAAATGAGACCCGAGTCCAGAGATTATCTTCCCGAGGCAAACCTCAGGAAGGATATCAAGGGACAAGGGTCTCATATTACTGATAGAGACCAAGAAGGTATGGTTCTTATAACATATTCTATACTTTCAGTAAAATCAAATCACACAGGACCGCCATTGCACATTTTATGATTGGTAGTGACAACCTATGGAGTAAATCTGACTAAAAGAGGCCTTTTCTATTCATTAGAGAGTCTTATGCCACTTGCAAGAAACTGGCCACTAAGAACTGAAAGATAAGGCCTAAAGTCAGGCAGCAAAGGGAAAAAGAAGAGGCACTGAGGCAGTCATTTCTTCACCATGTGACACTATGAACATCAATAAAAACAACACAGGGTGTATAACAAGGGCTGGGGTGTATATATCTAAGGCAGGGGTGTATATGCATAATATACTACCCGGAGGTGCCTTTGATCTTACAGTAACTATAGTATATATATGTATTAAATAAAGCATGGATCCAAGTGCTCCACTGGATTTATCCACACGAACTTCCTAAAAATAGGGCACAAGGCCCAAGGCCGAGTGCTCTATTTTGAGCAATGAGACTGGAAGCAAGTGCGGATAAATCCAATGGAGCATGAGGGAACCCTGCTTTAATTGTTTTGTAGTGTTTGACTTTGAGATCAAGGAATTTTCAGAAGAACCTGACCTTATTAGAGCCTGTCTTGTGGGAGAAATATTCCAAAGTAAAGTACTAGTGCAGCCATTTTGTTTACTCCTGCGAGTGCCATGTGAAGAAACAACGTCACGTTGTCACCACAATGATATTGATAGACCATTGACCACACGTGTGCCCCAT
>NW_003546295.1:248351-251200 GCF_000090795.2 Amphimedon queenslandica | reverse complement strand
TTATGGATTGTCGTCTCCTGTAATGTTGTGGTATTCGACATCAACTGTGATGCCTCCTTTTTCTGTAGTTCCCTGGTCCTTTCATTAGAACAAACACCACTTACACTAAAGTGGCCCGACCGTCCATTATAAGCTATTTGGGTACACCACCGTTATACAATCGACTTATGTCAGTTCATCGCAAGCTGTGGTAATGAATGCCCTCACTAGCCAAAGCAGAAGCAATGTACATGACATTGAGCTTACGGGACAATAAAATTTGGGCAATTGAAGTCATAATACCAGCATTCATGATCTGCCTTAAAGGTGACCTGTCACTTACAAAAGAATATATCTTTCTCCATTACTACAGCAGAGTGTTTAAGGTGGGCATCCACTATGCAACTTTGTTGCCAGTACCTTTGATGTAGCTGTGCAACATGTTGCATGAACCTGAGAGTCTAGTTCATGCAACATGTTGCCCAACCACATCAAAGGTTTGACCACAAATTGCAAACAACAATGCTGCATAGTGGATGCCCACCTTAAGATAGATAGAGCTCCATCAAGCAAACAAACACTTCCCTCCAAGAGACGGATTTTCATAACGAGGAACGATTTTAATGTGTTAATGAAGTTTATGAACTACACCTAAACTATTCTTCAAACCATGCTCAGTATACACAACACATTTGATCTTCTTTTGAACCATCAATAAGATCTAGAACAGTTTTAAATTGAAACTGACTTGACTTCAAAACTCGGAGCTCATCACCTCCTTGAAGACAAATAAATTCCACAGTAGAAAAACACTGCATTAGAAAGGGCAAGTGGTGAATGTGTTCCAATAATGCCCTTAACCCATAACTTGGCCACTTCATCGTCAGTAAAAATTTTAGCTTGTTTCTTAACCGCTCCTACTCCTTCTGAAAGCCATTTTTGAAACGTTTTCTAAGACATTATGAAAGACCTTAAACCTGCTCCATGTATTGGCACGAAGATGGATCTTGAAGTAAAGTGAGTGACTCTAATTTGCTAGAAAGCTGCACAATGGTTTTGGGACTGTATGGACTGCTGTTTATTTGCTGACATTCAACAATAAATTTGCACATCATACTACAAACTTTTTCGGGATCTTCTGACATAAAATCTTTCTCAGTATCACTGTCTGCTTTATTACACTTGTGATACTGTAACCCATTACAAAAAACTGACAGTGCCCAATTTTGACTTTTCTATGTCTTGTTACAGAGAACTTTCTGTTTAAAGCTTTCAAGATCAAAACATGGTATCTCCTGAAAGTTTTGATTGTACTTTGCTGGATGATTTTGACCTCTTCCTTAAAGATAGCGATTTTCTTTTAGTATTCTGTCCAGAAATGTTTTTTGTCCTTCTGAGCCATAGATATAAAGGGATTCTTTCAAACAAAAAGAATGCTCACTAACAGACATTGCGTGATATTCGAACCCTATCAATGAGCAAGCACACAAGAAAGCCACGCCCGTTAAGATGGCAGCTTCCATTGCAGCATAAATGGGCTAAAATAATACCCTTAAGATGATATTAGTCAGATTCATTGCCGTGTCTTCTGAATTCCTTGCTGTTTGGTTTATTATATACACAACCACAATCTTTGAATAAAACCTTTCAGGCCAAAGGCCTTCATCAGTTGTACAAAAGTAAAAATAAAACTAATGTAATAAGTGTGAACTTGTAAATTGTTTTATACTGAATCAAAACAACAAAGAGAACAACAGCAAAAGATAATAATAAAAGACAGAGACTCTCACACACACATGCTCCTCTTCTGAGCATGCGCACTCATACACATAATAACATATGTGACCATAATTGACAAAAGGTACTTTATGACGGATAGGAAAATTGGTGTTTATATCCTAACAAATCCAACTTCCTCAGCTCCATTTATCATAATTACTCCAGAAGATGCAAAAAGTAACTGTCTAACCTTTACAAACAATTGTTGACTATCAGAGCACTCCCAGGTTGACATTCTTTATTATAATAATGAACTTAAAAATCCGCCATAAGGAACCTTTTGTCAATTATGGTCACATATTGTAACCATAATATAGTAATACATGAATTATTGTACATACACTGCATAATACCAAGAGTATAGTGTCAATTCAGTTCACGACATAACACCTCCCCTAGAAAAAGACTGTCCCAGTCTTTTACATAGTAACAACATAATCGCCTAAACGATCAGGAGGTCCGACGAGGATAACGATGAGGGATAGATGGAGTAACTACTGGAAGAGTTGGAAGTGGAGGAGTAGTGAGAGGAACAGAAGAAGTTACAGAGGGAGTGGTAGGGAGTGAGGGAGGAGGCAAATTATTGCAATTGTCTCCATTGCCATCTTCAACTATTGTAGCTCCTTCTCCAACATGATAAGTGGAAGGGGCAGGGAAAGTAGTGACCAAAGGGGATTGAAATCTGGTACCAGGAACACATAATTGTAGTCTATTAAAATGAACTATGAGAGGCTTTGCTGATGTCGCATTGAGAAATTTAATTTTGTAATTTAGATCACTGACTTTATCCATAATTACAAATGGCCCAGTCCAGGGATGGTGGAGTTTCGCGGTGGCCATCTGATGGAATGACATTAGAATGAAGCCATACCTCATCTCCTACTTGAAATGGCTTGCCATGAATATTACGATTATATAAAATCTGCTGTTGTTCTTGTACTACTCCCAGGTTTTCTCTCACCAACTGATATGCATGAGCCAATTTATTTTGAAGAGCTCTTGCATGTTGGTCAGGAGATGTAGTATCAGTGAATGTAGTGCAAAATAGCAAGTCCACAGGAAGTCTTGCTTCTCGCCCAACAATAAGAAGT
>NW_003546295.1:238711-244868 GCF_000090795.2 Amphimedon queenslandica | reverse complement strand
ATAACAGTGTCAGTTAGCCATGATCAGAGATACGCCTAAGTTACTCACTGCGCCAATGTAATAAGTGTCAACTTGTAAATTGTTTTATACTAAATCAAAACAACAGAGAGAACAGCAAAAGATGATAATAAAAGACAGAGACTCTCACACACACATGCTCCTCTTCTGAGCATGTGCACTCATACACATAATAACATGTTGTAACCATAATATAGTAATACATGAATTATTGTACATACACTACATAATACCAAGAGTATAGTGTCAATTCAGTTCACTACACTAACACCACCAGAACACATGGTAAACCACAGGGTGATACAGGAAGTATAGCAATTAATGATAATAATAGTAACAGTAATAAAAATAATAATGATAGTAATAATTCAATGAATAAATAAAACCAAAAGAAAAAATAAATAAAGGGACAATAATAGTTAAATTAATAAAATATAATAATATTAATAAAATTAGATAAAATTAAATAAAATAATGAATTTTAACCATACCAAATCTCAACCAGGTGTCATATTGGCCAATGGAAAGCTAATGTGACACCTGGTTGAGATTTGGTATGGTTAAAATTCATTATTTAATTTTATCTATTATCATTAATTGCTATTCTTCCTGTATAACCACGTGATTTACAACGTGTTGTGGCAGTGTTAGTTTTGTTTTTACTTTTGTACAACTGATGACGGCCTTCGAGCAAAATCATTTTGTTTATTTAAAGATTGTGGTTGTGTATAATACGCCAAACAGCGAGGAATTCATATTCTTAAGACATATCATATACAACATATTTTTTCGGAGTATATGGAGTATATAGCCCTGCTTTGGACTCTTTGCAGAAAGATTTCCTTCGGGCCAACGGCCCTTGGGCATCAATTTTACTGACACTCCTAAGCTATATACTCAATATACTCCTCAAAACCATAATATATACTATACATATACATGTACATATAAATATATACTGTAGTTGCTGAAACATCAAAGACACCGCCAGGTGGTGTATAAGCCTTATACACCTTCACTAATGACATTCACGAGGGTACATATCGAATTAATGAGATTCATTTGCGTGGGTAGAGTATATGTGTGCACTAAAAATAGCTGACAGTTCTAAGCCATCTATTTTAGCAATCTCTCTTATCTGCCAGCATTTAGATAGCTAGAAAAGTGCTTAAGGTAAAGTTTACACTTATTAGAAACTTGATTTAGTATTTATAATTTTTATAGGATAAATGAATGCGTACATAAATGAAATATTGCACTGATAAATTAAACTGATCAATGAAAAGTGGATATTTGGAGATTAAATATAATAGATACATTGTAAATAAATATCCCAGTTACTTCATGGTGACATTTATGTTCAATGTACAACCACTCACTCCCTGAATTTGAAATGGGTGTAACCCAGTATCATGACCACAAGAAGAATCAACATCTGCTGGCTTGAGGTCCATCGCCTTTTCTTCATTGCTAGGGTCTTCATTCTTTTTATTGGGGTCTTCATTTTCCTCTTCATTCAAAGCAGCACGAAGTTGAATAGTAGTAGACAGTACTTCACTGACTGATTTAATTTCTGTAAAGAAGTATGTCTATATGACGGGAATCTATCAGTTGAAAGATGACTGGATCTTTCCATTATTACTTTTTCAGGAATTGAAGCATGATAAAGGCGAGAGATCAATGTTGCTCTTAGAGAATGACTTGACACATTATGCAAATCCAATCTAGCTGGATTAAATATGGATTTCAACATTTGATCTAATTTATTATGCCCTATAGCAACAGACGTAAACCATGGTTTACCTGGAACAATATTAGTAAAGGGTTTATGATAAAATGCTCTGCTCCTCTTAGCTCCTGTTAAATCAGGTGGTAATAAAGATATGTGTAATTTCAACAGATAAATATGGCATCGTTCCTTTAGAGAAGGTTGAGCGTAATGACGAACAACTTTATTGTCCATATTCTGTTGTTTAGTACCACCGGGTTGATTTTTCGATTCAAATTCTGTATAATCCACATATTCCAAAACTTCACCTTCACTTTCTTTTGAGCCAAAAAAGAACTGCTCTCTATGGTTACCTTTCTATGCTCAGCTCCTCCTCACAGCACGAAATTATTGCCATTATAATAAAAAACTGCATTAATTATTCCTAGTAGCGTTTCATCATTACAAGTGTTGCTCATCGAAAGTTGCTGCTCTTGGCTTGTTGATATAATGTTTGCCTGAGCCTCTGTCATTGCAATACCATGTATATGTAGCTGACTATATCAGTTATCCAACAAAGTGTGGAAGCATTTCAATTCTCCTTGTTGCTGAATGTTGACTTTGTGAGTGGAATTAGGTTGAATGCAGTAATGTATCCCCGATTACATAGAGGAAAGACTCAGGGACAATAAGGCTGACCATGCTTTTTGCGAACTTCAAGGAAAAAGGTAGAAAGCCAGTTACAAATAGCATCCTTATCATCACTAAGCAATACATCACAAGACGGTACCTCCTTGCCATGTTTGCTCCAAGACACTAGCCAATTTTTAAATACTTAACAGCCCACTGAGTAGATTTCTCCGTATTTTGAGGTACAATTTTAGCTTGGTTCATTGTGACTATATCTTAAGAAACGAAAGAGAATTGACCTTCTTTCTCTGCAAAGTCCTCTTGCTGTTTGGTATCACCCGGTTATTCTACTGTTTTGTTTTCAGTTTCTTCTTTAGGTACCTTTGTCCTCTACTTCAAGGACAAAGGCCTGCTTCCATTGCTTCTCTTCATCATGGCTGTCAAAACACGAGGCATGGACTGCGCCATACGCATGCACAGATTTTTATTAACAACTATTGAATAACATATTAGATGTAATTAATATTTATTGACATAATTAAAATATTGTTAAAAGGGCAGCATGCAAGCAACTGGAACTAGGTGAGTGTCTTTGATGTTACAGTAAGTATAGCATATACTATCAGGAGCCTGTTAAGAAAAATTGGGAGGGTTGGAGCGCAAAACACCCATGCATTTAATTAAAATCACTGTAGCCTGCATATCTTAGTGATGTTACTATTTATAGCCAGATGTAAGCCACGCTCATTGAAATGGCATCTACTGCAACAGTTGCTTTGAGAGAGAAACACTCGAGATCCCCGAACATTGTACCAGCTACTAAATTATTAAAAGGAATCTCAAAAGAGAAGTATGTTACCCTGGAAATTGAGCTTGTTACTGTGGAATCTTCTCCTAATTCACTCGAGCAGTTCCTGGTGTTATGCAGGCGAATTATAAGGTACAGTGAGTCAGCGGGCCCTTTTGATTCAACAAAGTTTGTCATTGGAGATGATCTTCGTTACACTGTATATGTTCTTTATGATGTATTTACACATGGTCAAGTTTTTGCTGCAGAAGATGTGTTGGCATTGGAAACTTTTAAAAAGCTTTGGAAAGAGAAACAATGGTATATTTGTCATGGTGTGGCAAATTGTTCGCTGTATATCAGATGCAGTGGAAATAGTTTCAAAGATGCTATATGTACGCTTCTGCCTCCAGATTCTATTTGCCATAAAAATTGTGAGACTGTTTAGACCTTCCTCAAATAAGTCTTCTATGTGCCAATTTTGTGTATCACTACAGTATTACCTATCATCTTGCAAAAGAAGGCTAGAAGAGTTATCAGAATCTGACCACTTAAGACGTCAAAGTACAAGCTCCACACTGTCAAGCGATTATCTCAGTCCTGCCAGCAAATCAAAGAGGATCGAGAATATAAGAAGAAAGATAAACAATTTGAGTGATAGCCTTCATTCAAATAGTTATCAGTCAGTAGATATCAGTGATGAACAGAATGAGGAACTTAGGCTGTTAGTAAGGAGTATTACAGATTCTGATGTTGGCACTAATGAATTGGAAAAGATCTATGCTGAAGCAAGTTTAGTTGGGGAAGACAAAGGTAAAGAGCTAAAATTTGTTTAGGAGAGTGATACGAGAGCTTTTTTTGAAGAACAGGAGAGATATTGTGAGTTTACATAATAAACAGAATTCTTTATAAATATGCATTGTATTTTATCTTAGCAACGGGTAAAAGGGGTAATAGATGGTCTGTAATCACAATAAGTTTAGGTAGGTAACCTAATATTTATACAGATTTTAGCAATTTTATGCATGTAGCATTAGCAGTGTTCTCTCAAAGCCCATCAGCTTTTCAAGCATTGCATGGTTTGGGTATTTTGAATCTTCCTTGTGAAAAGACACTGAGGGGCTACATGAATCAACATCTCAAAAGTCCAGGAATCAATGAGGAGTCTATACTTGATAGTTCCAGAAATAATGAAGAGCACTTTACGGAAAGAGTGAAAACTTGTCATTTGCCTCCGCTAAAACAAGGAATATTATTATGGATGAGACAAAGGTATAAATGCATGTGTATATGATACATGTGAATTATGTAGTTTTTTATCTTACATGCATAATTACAGGTACAGTCTAAAATAATATGGAATAGTTCCAACTCATCCTTCACTGGTTATGCAATGTCATCCTCAGATATGGCATCACTTCATGATGTTTATGAAGGTCTGGATGAAGAGGAAAAGTGTAAGAAGACAGAATATGTCCTTCAATTTTTGTGGAGGGACATAACCTCTGAATTTGATGTTATTGGTCCTTATTTTACCATTTCTGGCAAAATTGAAGCGCATAATCTTCACACATTAGTTATGAAAAACTTACTGGTATTCAATCAATTCGAATTTCGTGTCAGATGTCTCTTATGTAATGGTGTCAGTGGCAATTTAGCAGTTGAAGGAGTTATGTGCCCATAAAAAAGGGAAAGATATTTCAGCCAACTTTGTATTGCTTTTTGATGGGAACAAGATACATTAAGTAATTTGTCCCACACATCAAGTTAGTATAGATTTTTTGACCTGTTATATGTTCCCATTATTTTAGCTAAAATATATGATAGCTGCTCTGTATAGCTCAAGTGATAACGGTGGCACTAAGAGTTTTGTTAATGAGGATAGTGTTCATTTAGGGTGGGAAACTACCAAAGTTGTGTACAAAGTTGATATGAAGAGAGCTAAGAATGGACAGACAAGGAGAGTACCAAAGTTAAAATATTGACATATCATTCGTGATTCATGGACTAGATTAATTGTGTTGCCAGGTAAAATCATGCATGTCAGACTTTTTGTGATAAATGAAAAATTTGACGTCATGTAGCAGCCATATATGTTAGATGCAGTACAAGCTCTAGCTCATGCCAGACCAGATGAAATGAAGGAGCACTTAGCTACTTTGGAATATCTCAAGGCTTGCAACAACCTTTTTGAGAATGGAATTCTGTCTCACCAAAAAGTCGATCAGTTATCATCAAAGGTTTTAAGAAACATAGATGAAGGTTATGCTTGTTTAAGAAATGGAAAGACAGTTTCTCAAATGGTAATTTTTTTATTAGATTTATAGTTACGATTTTGTGTATACTGTAGATACAAACCTTAAAGAACCTAGACATAAGTGTTTTTCGGCATGGCAGACATGGGATCTACTTGAATTAATGTATCATGGCTTGAAAGGGTTTTGTCATGATTTCTAAACTGAACACACACACTACTACATTATTCCAGTAAGAATATCTGAGAGTGTCATCGAGTCTGTGTTTAGTTGCCTCAAGTTTATTAGTGGTTCTAATCTTTCTTCAGTTAATTATTCCAGTTCTATTACTGCATTGGCTACCCAGCGAGAAAAGACAAGCAATATTAATGCTGAAAATAATTATCGTAACATTCCTTTAAGTTTAAAGTAATTGTTGTAAATAAACTCAAACTAACTAATAAATGGATGAATAAATGACAACACATGTAAATAAAATAGTTTATTAACAGGAAGTGTATGCTCTCGATTGATTCCTACTGTGTCTTTAGCATATCTCTAAGTGATTGATCAGCGTCAGTCGTTTTTACTTCACTTTCGAAATCGATTTCTTTTTGAGCTGCCATAAATTCATTTACCATAGCATTGAAAACTTTTTTTATCATTTCAATTCTGATATTGTTCAACCATTCTGTGACATCCACTTCAATATTTCCTAAACATGCATTAAATGAATACTCAATGTCAGTTGCTTGTAGTACTTTACATAAGCTGCCTTTA
>NW_003546295.1:230235-238377 GCF_000090795.2 Amphimedon queenslandica | reverse complement strand
TAACCGTACCTTCAGTTAGAAATGAAGTCAGTACCCCATCAACTGAAGTAGCTCATATGACATTAATTCTTTTCCCTCTGGACAGAAAAGTATGTTTCACTGCTCTCTCTCCTTTCAGTGCATACCCATTTTTTGCCTACTGTCACTGCCTGTTTTATCCAGCCAAACCATTGTGCCACTAAGATAAAGTAACATAATTATTTGTAATATGCTACTCTTAGAGCTCCTGATCTTTGGCTAGCCACTTTTTGAATAGTCTTCCTTGTGTACCAGTATTGTCTCAAGAGGTGAGATATGGTTGCTGTTGATATTTGCAATCCAGTCACTCTTCTAGTAATGTGACATATATCATTAAGATATAGGCTTTGATTCTCTGCCTACTGAATAATTGCTATTGCTATGGGCTATCTGCAATTGGATAATAGCCTCCTTGCCGATTGTCAAACCTTTTGTCACATCTCCACGTAGTTAAAACTGTTTAAAAGTTCCTGCAACAGTGCCATATCCAAAGCACAGCTGATTGGCAATTGATCTAAGAGACATTTTTTTCCAATATTAGCCACACAATCTTCCAACACATATCATCTGAATATGCTTTTGTGCGAGATGGCTCACTGGACGACATTGTTTTTGAAAATTACCTGCAAAAATGAGTAAAAGGTGGGGTTTTAGGGAGTGGCTGGCCAGCATGCCCCACACCTGTGGCCACAGAATCATTTGCTACGATCCAAGTAAAGTGTAAAGGGCTGTAGGTAGGGTTTGCACAAACACCCTGGTTCAACTAGAGATGGAAAGACACCCCTATTGCCTGGGTCTACAAATCACATAAAACGCCTCTGCCTGACTATGACACACAAATACATAGGTACATCATGTATGTATAATTTTGTTGTCTCACTTATTAAAAAGTTGTGTCTCTCTCCCTCCCTCTCTCTCTCCCCTCTCTCTACTCTCTCTCTCTTTTATACTTCTGAATGGATGTACAACTGCAACTGTACACATGTACCTGTAATGCAATAATCTTTTTACACTTATTTTTGTTATTATTTCAGTTTTAGGCCACAAGTTGACAGACAAAAATTTTTAATATTGTTTTTAAATAAGCCAATATCTTTAATTTAATGAAATGTTGTTTCTAAAATACGGGAATGAAGTGGCTCGAAATATAGCTTGCCAATTGCTAGGTAACCACATGATTAATAAAGGGACACACGCATGGAAAAGGAAGCACACATCACGTAGCAGGAACTAAACATTGACCTGGGCGTGTACAATAACAAAAATGTACTGGGCGTGTGCTAATTACAATTACTAATCAATTGTTAAACCACGAGGAACTTATTATGGCTGCTGATGCGTAAAGATCTAGCGCTGTGGAGGACGAAAGTAACCATGGTGAAGGACAGGTTAGTCTCATTGAATTCCATTTCTTCTGATGTATATCTGATCACCCCTGCCCAGATATTTCGTAGTTGTAAGGGCACTTGTTGACATAAGAAAGGTAATGGATTTTGTTCCTGTAAAGCTGCTCGTGTCAACTGTAGCAATAGTTGTCTGTGTGGTAGGAAAGGACCCTGTAAAAACAAGGTATTAGTCTAAGATTGATGTTCTTTGTATTTTAATAATGACAATCATAGTTGCAAGTTCCTTCAGCTGCAACAGGAGTTACAGGACATGCTGTAGACCTAGATGATGCTAATGATTAACAAATTCAGCAAATGGATGTATGTTGACCTGGTTATATATTCTTCCAAAAAATTGATACAATCTCATTTAGGATTTTATTGATGGACTTTCAAGCCAAGACAGCAAGAAGTTAATTAAAGAACAACTTTTGGGAAGGGGAGGTGTAGCACTAGCTCAATCTTTATTGCATCGTGAACCGTCAGATCCTCACGAGCCACCTCATCCACATTACATTCAACCACCCTGATGTACATGTGGCAATTGCACAATCATGGACTCAGAGTAGGAACATGTAAGTTGTAAAAGGCAAACTTGTATCACCGTATATCGACACTTCTTTAATATATGCTTGGACCAGCAAGTTCTTATAGTCATAATACACCAACTATCAGACATTCATGCTGAAGACATTTCTTATTCACCAGAAAGTTATAGGAAAGCATCTTATTGTCAATATATACTGTGGAAATACAAAAAATTGGGTAAAGGTAATAGGCGTGTGTCCTTGTGTTGTTAACTGCATCAGAAAGTTGTATCCATCATCTACAGGGCGTTACATGGGGTTTAGATCAGAATAATTATTATTTACATTAAAAATCAATGTAAATAAAGTTGTGAATATCATTATTATTATGATTGTTCTGTGAAACGACTTTCTTTAGCTTTGCAAGCTCACCAATTGATGGTGGTTTTTGCTTAGACAAGGTTGCTGATACCTTCTCCGGATGATTATATCTCTTGATAACAGTACTTCGTATACTAGCATCGCAATCTGCTCTATACTTGTAAAGAGTATCAATCAAAACAGGCATGTAGTCATATGATTTCTGTTCAAAGACTGGAACATCCCATCTATTTGTACACTTTCTATAAACCCGATGATTTCGTTCTTCACCTGATACATTTCTGGATAGATTTCTACCCAAGTGAAAGTTGTGATCAATGGCTGCCAAATACATTCTGGCACGAAATGCCTCATCTCTATAAAGACTAATTATTTTATTAGAAGCTAGCTATGGTTACCAATACAATCTTACTTAAATGCATTTCTTTTAGGACAGTAAGCTAACATGAGACTGAAAACACTCAAGATTGCCAGTATGCCAAACCGAACATTAAATTTAAGCAACTATAACGATTTCTGATCTAAAACAATCTGACATAGGGTCTCCATGGCTAGCTCGTTCGGTAAAAAGTACGGTATCAGTGTACCATCACAGTCAGTGGGGGGTTCTGTGGAAGTATCCGTCCCATCATTTAAAATGTGGTCACATTTCTTAAGAATCCGTACATGCTCATTTTGAACATGATGTAAAACACTAATCCACATTGACTACATAAAGAAAAGTAAAAGTATTGCGGCATTAAAAATTTTAAATCTTATAATGCCTCTAACTTCTCTACATCTCCATTACATTCTTTACGACAATACCAGAAGTGATTACAAATTTGATCCGACCACATATTGATCTTATCATGTCCTTTCTTTTCTGCAGCCTACATTTTGTAATATTCATTAAAATTCATCTACATTGTACATGTATTATAGCTATACCTGTGATAAAGTTTTCTTTAGTTTCTTTGCCTTGTGCCAAACATCCAGTGAATGCACTATACTTGGATATTTATCACCTGCAACACAATAATTTTGCAAATATATACATGTAATTATACTTACGCATCATTGCCATTACAGTTATTGACGCATCAGTTGGTAGTTCTGTTACTTTCATTGTACTATTAGTAGCAATTTTGTCTAAGCATCTCTTTAGTCCTTCACACTCCATTAAAGGAGATTTAAAATTCACCTCCCTTTTATCCACTGTCTGCAATTCAACTACTTCTCCTGTCTCAGACACCATGCTATATGTACAAAATTTAGCTGATAAACCAGGTGAGTCACATCACCCATCTCCACTGGCTATTAGTTCCTTGTATGCAAATCTGAATAAAATGAATAATGTAAGAAAATTCGCTATACTAACATACTTTTTTTTAATGTTAGTAATATGTTGTGTCCAAAACTTTTCTACAGTCGGTATTAGATAAAGCTTCTGGTAACAATAAAACATGCTTCTGTGATACATGCAAGACCCAGGATAGAACAAAACTGAGAAATCTTTGCATAATGATTTGCCAAAGAAAAGTATACTAGCAGCAAACAGAATATCATTCTCATTGATGGCGCTGTTCTTCTTGTCATAATGGGGATCAGAAGATGACCACTGAGTGACATGGCCAGCTGTACATGTCAAAGTAACTTTCAAAGATGATCCTATCAACTTAGCCATATTGTACAGTTTATTGGAGCACTCGGCAATTGAACAATGTGAAGGAAAAAGCTGTTTCAAATTTGCTATACTGACTATTATTCTTTTATGATATATTTCATTTCAAAATTAGCATTGCTTTTAAATCATGCACACATGAAATGTCGTACCAAATTCGATCAACTGATGGATTTTCAGCTTGTATACCTGCACTTTGACGGCCAGGTTCAGCTTCAAACCTATACATTCTGCTGAAATAAATTATAAAAACATTTAACAACACACCTTTCATCACAATCACTCAGCTGAGGAATCAGTTGGTTTCAATTTCTGTATCGTAGTTAGTGACAGAGTCGTCATTGCCACAAATCACACTGTTTAATACAGTAAAAAGCACAATTAATACTAACATTACCTTAATGTCCTCTCATCATCACTACTTTCATCGTCACTTTCACTGCTTTCATAATCATCATGTAGAGCCAATGTCTTAGAGAGGGAGCAACTTGTGACCTCAGCAGCTCTTACCCTAAACATAAAGGTGTCATTATAAGTATCAGTAAAATTACATATGTAGAGCTACTTAGTGCCGTCTTGACTAAATAAAGATCGTGAAGGTACTTTGTGAATAGTATTATGGCATATAGGAGTAGAAGTTATAGGAATAGAAAGAAGTGATAGAAGTAGAATTAAGAGGTTTGGGGGACTAGTGATTGCATAAATTCCGACTGTACATGTACATTGACTGGTGAGGAAAAGTGATTATTGTACCTGCAATTCATAAAACTCAATCCATCTAAATAAAGCTATCTTGCAAAGTTTGAATGGATGTTTCTGCTAATTCCAGGAAGAAGTGACAAAAGTCTTGGTCACTGACCTTTCCTGTAGCTAACTTCAATGTCTTTCACTTCTCCAAGTCATCTTGGAATATTTTTACTATGGAGGTTGAGTCTGTAGAGTGTTTTCTTCCAGCATTTACCCTTGTGCCACCCCAAGACACGCACTTTGGTGAAGAAACATCACGAACAAATGCTGAAGCAGTAGTAAGACTGGATGCCATTTTACCATAATAATGAGCGAGGTCATACAGTCATAATTAATTATTAATAGTTGAACGTCATAATAGTGATGTCATTTTGAAAAACTGGCAAGTTTTTCATGACATTGCAGTTAGATTAATTAGCTCGGGGATAACATTTATGTCAATACACGGACCAACTGTAATTGTTCCTTGTAATGAAAAAATTATTTGCAATGCGCTATCACGTTTACCATCTCAGTGAAAACATAGCTTTAAAACTTAAAAAGGAAGTTGTGCTACAAAGGACATTACATGCGTGGGTATGTACATCCTGATGTAGTGCTTTAAGTTCGCTTAAAGTTCACAACCGCTTTATAAACATAATGAAATAAACCAAAATTGGGTAGCTGATGCAGTTGTAGATGACAACGTATTTTTCTCTGGTTTGTTGCAAGAACCTATCATTGAGAATAACACAGGAGATAATACAAGTTCACTTGAGAGAAGTGATGATGAGAGCACTAAAGTGCTTACTCTCGCCACAATATGTATGTAACAGTTTTAAAATATAAAATAGTGAAAAATTTGAGACCAAGAATAAGCTTCAGAATGTACTAGATTTCGTAAAACTTAGTGAATTTTGTGAGACAGAGGTTGATTTGTCTTTTGAGACAGAAGAAACTCCAGCATGTTTGCTGCACTGCAGCGTGCTAGCTGCAGCAATGCAAATGTGTGGCTGCAATGAAGATGTGGGTTAACTAAGCCATGCTCCACCTGCACACACAGTATAGGTGGTACATGGCCATAAGTGGTAAACAAAGCTTTAGTTTTTCTCAACTTTTAAACAGTATAGATTACATTTCTTAGGCTCTTTTTGTTGCATACCAACTGCTATCTAGTCTCTGGTGTTTATAGATTCTGGCCACTACTTTGGGAGAAGAGAGCCTCTTCTAAACTCACAAGTTATGAAAGTTTGTGCTATCATATCTTAAAACGAAGATCATTGGAGCAATTTCTTATATATTATTTAAAGCTGAGGCTTTGTTCCATCGTTTCATTCGTTTAGCTTTCACCACGAAAAAGATATATTTGTACCGACTACAATTGGTGATATTGAGCTTTCTCTGCCTCGGGAAGACGAGTCTAGCCATTGCTAGACAAAGACTAACAATACATTGCATATAGCATTAAACTCGTGTTCAGCTGAGTTGAGTTTGTTGCCGCAACTAATACAGCCCCAAGACAGATTACAATCTGTGTCCCTATGATCCTAGCATCATTGATAACATTAGTATTATCCTCATTCTTGATCTCAAAATGTGGTGTTGTGATATCATCTTTATTTCGTGTTAGAGTGAATGAAATGTTCCCTCTTAGTGTCAGAGATTTCTCATTCCTGAATGTTCCAAAAGACAAGTTTGTAAAATCATATGCAGAGTATTTCTCAAGTTAATCCACATCTTTCTGCCAACAGCATAGCTTGATAGTTCCTGTTTGATCTGCAAGTGTAACTTCTTGTTTGCATCCAGTTTGTACTACCCTAGCACAAGCTGCATCTATAACTTTACAGCCAAGATTGACCAACACACCATCTGCTGCATCCAATCTTTTTGTTATGCTCAATTTTTTGGCTTTCTCTTGAGCAGGAACTTCTATTTTCCTGGGGAAAGGCTCAATCTCAGTCGTACGCCTCCCTAAGACCTCCAGAGTATTGTCATAATTACTCTTTATATATTTGCTCTTGGTAAGATGGACTGGGCTCTTAGCTGCATTAATAGCAGATCACTTTTCCTGACTTGTAGAGTCGAATCCAGCAATCCTAAAGGAGCTTCCTTCATCAGTCACTTTTCAGTGATAGTTTTGACTTCCAGTATTCCTCTTCATGGGAGACAAAAACTCAATTGCAGCATAAAACTCAGCATTACAGCCCTCTTCTTTGATATCAGAGAGGCTCTCAAAAGTCAGTCGTTTTCTTGACATTGCATTAAGTTCAGTACCAACAGAGAATGAAAAACTTGAAACTATAGCGAGAAGTGAGCAATCTATCCCCTATTTTATGACATATTATGCATCTAGTATAATTATAGTAACAAATATTGTCATCATTACATCTGTTGAGTTTCATCAAGTCTGTAGAAACTAAAAATGCAATCATAACTGCTGAGTGGATTTAAAGCTTACAGAACCTCATCATGATGACGTAATACAATTCAGCAATTTTATTTATACACTTGGCATCTTACCTTGCCACTCAAACTAAAGTTAGAAACACTTACATCGTAATTATATCATTCAAATGAACAACAGAAGCATATAAAAGAATTTTTAGATCAAATGCAACATGCATGATCTAATGACTGAAACTATCAAAAAGTATTGCTACATCAGGAGACCGCTCTGACAAGATAACTGATGAAACGTTGACAGATGGATACATTTTGACAGTAATATTGATAAAGTGTTAAACAATTATATTTCAGAAGGCTCAGTCTCACATATCAACTGTGTTTGGCCAGTTTTCTTAACTTACAGCTAATTTGTAGTTAAATAACTAATTTTAACAACTTTTGGTCCTCCCATCCGCCCACTTGCCCCACTATATAAGCCCCTGCTTCAGCCATCTTCCTTGGCCTTTTTCATAGCTCTCTTACAGAAGCACGTGCAAATATGTCTCTAAGAAACATCTTGGATAAAGTTAAAGGTTTAGACAGCAGACTTTCTGACTTAACAACAGATGTTGAATACTTGAAAAAGAAGGACCAAGCTCAATGTGAGTTGAAGAAGGTTGAAATTCGCCGTAGCCGTTCTAGATGTCCCCACTCCAGATCTAGGGAGCGAGCAGGACAACATTCTGGGGAGCGACGCTCCCGTGCCAACAGAACTAAATCATACTTGTCGGAGGACAAGGAAAATTTCGAGCAACTTATGGAGGTTTCGGAGGAGACTCACCGTCTTCTCACTGACTCTTGCACGCGGGGCGTGTCAAGTGAGACTAGGAAGCGTACCAGAAGGCATTTCAAGCTTCCTAAAGTGGATGCAGCCAGATCCCCAAGATTGGACTCAGTAATGAAAACTGTTGTTCCTCAGTCTGCACAGAGTGCAGATAAAGAACTAGCCAGACTCCAGACGTTCATCTTGGATGCTCTGGCTCCCCTCACTGCCATC
>NW_003546295.1:221989-227482 GCF_000090795.2 Amphimedon queenslandica | reverse complement strand
TATAATTGTCAGAATGGCTAAGGCCACGAAGTGGCTGCAAGCTATTCTAGATTATATGAAGAAGGTGAAGTCGATCATATCAACTATCCACACCCACCCTCCCAATGGAAGAGGAGGAGCTAATCAAAGGCCAAGGAAGATGGCTGAAGCAGGGGCTTATATAGTGGGGCAAGTGGGCGGATGGGCGGACCAAAAGTTATTAAAATTAGTTATTTAACTACAAATTAGCTGTAAGTTAAGAAAACAGGCCAAACACAGTTGATATGATCGACTTCACCTTCTTCATATAATCCAGACTAGCTTGCAGCCACTTCGTGGCCTTAGCCATTCTGACAATTATAATCAATCATTTCAGTGTCAATATGATGACTGTTCAATAAAGGTATCAGAACAGGCTTCAAGAGATAACTAGGCGAATGTAAAACATTGAGGGGCGAGCAAAACGATTAACATTTCTATTAGCAATATACAATGTTTATATAGACAATGATCAACAATGAGTAGTGGCTATTAAATGTTGAATGTCGATGTCAATACACTAATGCAGAATTTGCAAGCATGGAAGGAATTTCATAGTTTCTAGCTTTGAGTGAAGAATCTCTGCAGTTATATAGATCTATGATGGAAGATGGTTGGTCTCAGAAGCCAGAAGGAGACTCCATTTGTTGTCTTTGGGTGTGACAAGACCATCTCTAGCAATTAGCATTTCTCCGTATTGGACCTCCTCGCTCTTTTCTCCTCCTCACGCTCATTACGAAGAAGTCGACGAGCTCCACGAGCATCTTCTTGTGAATTACTCATGCTTTAAGCTTCAGCTTCTCTTGTTTTTCGAATACTCTTGTCTCTTGAACTCCTCTCAGTCGTCCAGTAATTACTGAAGTTGCTCGTTTCTTTACGTGGTACCATAATTATCAAAATTATCATTTTAAAATGTGTGATTATTTTTTTTTATAGACGCATAAATAAAGGTGACGTACGTGTACAAAGAAACAAACAAACAAACAGACATACTCGACTCGACTATGTGGGGCTCGCTTTTGCTCGCCCAAATTATGCTACAATCATGTTGCGCAATGCACGTGAGTTATGTTACTAAAATAGCAATGATAGTATACATTAAATTTTATAGAAAAACAGACGTGAATCTATTCTTATTAAAGGGACAACATGTCCATTCATCAAAGATTGCAAGAATGAGAAGAAGAAAGAACATGTATAATGTCACATGCATGCAAGAATTCATAAAATAATTGATTCAACTAAAAGGAAACAGAATAAGAAAAAAAGGTATACTAAAATATAATAATAGTAAATAATTTACTATTTCCTTTCAGAAATTAATGGTAAATATAAAGAATGTAAAGACACTTGTAAACAAGACATAACTTTGTACATTCATTTGTCAATGCTGATTATTCTTTAATTACAAATAAGAATAATTATGATAAAAATGATACTGCAATACCTTGGTCTTCATTAGTTATTTAACACTCTATTCTTCAGCATTACGTGTAATCCATGTCTAAAAATAAGAGGGCTCTAAGACCTTTACAATTGTGTGTAAGAAAGTTAGTTGTAACTACAGTAATGTTGGCATCACAATTGACTCAAGGATTTCATAAAACTTTAAGTTGACTATAAGTTCATTAATAAAATTTTAATATACTACTTTACTCTCTTAAAAAACTGAAAAATACGTACTCAATTGTAAAAGAATAAGCATTATAGGTGATCCTAAAAAAATGTATGCACTTGAGTGAGCAGTAGGGGAGAACTTTGCATTTCATATGTAATTAGTCCATAAATTAATAAGAACTATACCTTCATCACATAATAGAATCTTTAACAGGAAAGATAAGCCAACAGAAGACACCCTCTAAAGAGAAACTAATAGACAAGGCAGCTCTTGCCACCATATTTATTTTGTAATTTTTGAGGGCTAAACCGAGCCCACTAAGGTAGGGCAATTTGAACAAAATTCAATTATTTTCCTCAAATTTTGTAACAGAAGATATTGGAGGCTCATTTTTTTACAGAGCATAGAGTTGACACTAGCTAAAAAATCTGTGTCAGAGTTTTTTTATTTGCAAAGCTGTTAGATTTTTTTGCTACTCAAAATCTGAACATAGCGAATGTTTTGCTGGTGGGCCATTTAGAACAGATACGAAAAGTTGTTATAATACTCAGATACAATGTTTTTAGCAACAATTACGAGACCAGTGTCCTATAAGAACTACACGTAATCCTATACAATGACAATGAAACCAACGGTCACATTTGTCACAACCCATCCTACATCTAGTAGCTTTATTGTCACCTTTGTAGCTTCCTCCACATTCCTCACAGATTCCTTCATCATCAGTGAATGTGGTAGGAGATGTTGAAGGTGTGCGTACCCTTGACTTAGTCTGTCTTGTTATTAGACTCTTCTGAGTAGCTCTAGTAGCTTTTGTAGAAGATACCTTAGTTCCACTTCTTTGCTTCAGTTCTGTGGTTACCTTTTTTGTGGGAGCTCTCTTAGCCACTGTCTTTTTGTTTTTAATCTCCTTTTGCTTCTCCTCTTCAGTGACTTTTTCAAAAAACTCATCCAGAGTAACGGCCCTACCATAAAACTTTGATTATAGATTGTTTACTTTCTGTTCTTTCTCTGTCCATTTTGTTTTTCTGGAAGAGGTCAGAAAAGTATCGACGGTAATGGAGACCAATAGGTGTTATTGAGGACTTAATGACAACTTCCCCTGAGAGCCTAAGGATTACCTCATTAGAAGCAGAGGTCATGTCTGGTTAAATTGCTTATGGGTTTCTGTGGGGTTCGGCTGTGGTACGTTTATGTGATGGAATTGTTGCTTTATTGAATGGGTAAAGCCCACATTTTAAAAATCCACTCTTAAGATGAGAAGGTAGAAATGAAACTTCACACAGTTTACAAATAAGGCTTGGAAAATCTTTTGTCAGTGTTGCAGCACATGTTTTAAGTTGAAATTCTTTTAATCATTTTCTCTATGCATTTTTTGTTGGGCCAAATACTGATACATCAAAAGGCTGCATAGTATGAGTACAATGAGGTGCAAAGCAAATTAGGTGAATTCTTTTCTCTCTGGTAATCTTGATTAATATGAGAGAGATGTGTGGATGTCCATCGAAAAAAGAACAGGATATTTAACTGTGAAGCGTTTTGTAGCAGGGATGAACGTTTTTTGAAACCATGCACTTATAATGAGAATAATGTGTAATTTTAACGAACACAAATCAAACATACATATATATATAGTAAATTATTATTTTGTGGACAAAATAGGCATGCATGCATAATTTATAAGTGGACAAGAAAAGGAGGAATGAAAGAAATCCTTTAATGAAACTAATCAGAGGTGAATAATTAAAAGGTTTACACTATGCAATACCAATGAAACAAGATCTTCATAACATATTAATTAATGTATAAATTGTAGTAAAGAAGGATTATATATAGATGTAATACAACACTTACCAAAACTACATACAATGAAATTTGGGTCAGCAAATGTGGTGCAGCACCTGTGAAAAAATGAATCCTTTTTATGCTACTATTAAGCAATTGTGACCATAATTTACAAAAGGTACCTTTTGGTGATAGGAAACTTAGTCTTATAGCCTAAAAAATCAAACTTCTGAGCTCCATTGATCATGAAATTAGTCCAGAGGATGCAAATGTTACAATGTAACTTCTATTTACAATTGCTGTCTATCAGAGCATATTATAATAATGAATTTAAAAATCTGCCATAAGGTACCTTTTGTCAATTATGTTCACAATTTATAGTCTACTTGAAGATGGACTAGGTCCTAAGAAAAGTAAGGTAGGGCGGGGCTATTTTGCATGGGGCTATTTGGAATATTTTGTCTTTCTCATGGTACGGCATCTTACAGGAGGCAAATTTTCAAGAACTATGGTGTTTATCTTAACCAATGGATTCTTCTGCAAAACATGCAATTTCTAAATTGCCAATTCAATGCCTCTCATGCTTCATTAATTTGATTTTTTGGCACCGGGTAGGTACAAAATGTTGCCAAAAATTTAGTATGAGTACAAAAAGTCTAGTTTACTGCCTGCATTTTGCACAAAACTTACTCTATTTTTGCCTTTTCAATATTAATAGCGCTTAACATAGTCAGGGCTGCTCCAATCCAACAGAAAATGCTGCAGAAACACAACTAAGCTAATTGATTATGCACGTGATTAAACACGTCACTACATGATTGACGCTGCTGCAATAGTGAGGAAGTATGAGAGAAAGCAAACTCATGACTGAGGCCCTACAAGCTGCTACAAATATAGTAATACATGAAAGAAAGGATTGTCGTTCAGCTGCAATGAGGTTTAACATTCCCCCCACCATTTTATATAACCGTGTCAAGAAAAGTAACGGCACTATGACATTTGACATCCATAAGTTCTTACACAGAAGGAAGAAGAGGATATTGTTGCAGCCAGTCATGCATTGCAAGAAATTGGCTTTGCACTCACTAAGGAACTGGGTTAGCATTGTAATTTGTGATTAAATAAAAGATCAAGAATACCGACCAAATCCCTTCAAAAATGGTCTTCAAGAGAAAGATTTGTGGCAACTCGTTTTATAGCATTGGAACTCAGAGATCAGCATATGAAAACCACAACACTTAGCTGCCTGTTCAACTGCAAGTGCAACAGAAGAAGTTATAGACGCTTGGTTTACGAGAGTAAAGAATGTTCTCAATAAGTCAGGCTTGGAGTTTGTTACAAATGAGGAATTGAGTTGCCATATTTGGTGATGAAACTGGATTTAGCACAAGAGTAGCATCTAAACATATCTTAGCAACATGTGGAGTAAAAGATACACATGATACCAATTGCGGTAGTGGGCGGGACTACATCACAGTGCTAGGTAGTGGATCTGCAAGTGGTGTCCGTCTGCCCACATATATTGTCTTTAAAGGAATAATTTATGGGCTCGGTGAATATAGGGCAGGCCAGCTGGTGCCATGTACACAGTGTCTGATAGTGGATGGATGGAGGGAGATAATTTTGCACAGTGCTTCAATAAAAATTTTGATTTGGGGTACATAAGTTCACTGTTTTGTCAAAAATCAGTGGATTGGTAAGAATTATTACACACATGCAGAGCCTAATTTTAAATTAAAACAATGTTCATACATTGTGTTTAAATGTTGCTAAATTTGATCTGCCATTTTTTTGAAATGGTAGGACATTTTTTCGCATGACTTTGGCGTAGTCTCCATGCAGGTTCTTGTTGCAGTACTATAGTACATGGTATTTAGTATTTTCCTAATGCACTTACTTGTTCTAATGGTGTGTAGAAAGTTGTAGCTGATTCCAATCAAATTTTAATGTTTAACAAATTTTTTAATTTGTTAAAATGTGGGTTGGTCAAATTTTGTCAAAAATGAAAAGTTGATAAATTTGTATTTTTGTAATGTTTTCTTGTAATATACATGATCTCATGCTATTTATAA